>NW_010183355.1:0-16637 GCF_000695765.1 Mesitornis unicolor
CTCCGCAGCGAGGGCTGGGGCCGCAAGGCCCGGTTGGGCAGGAAAAGGGGGTGTGTGAGGGTTCTCCTCCTCCTCCGTAAGGAGGCCTGGCTGTGCCGTGCCTTCTCCTGCCGCCGGGGTCTCACAGGGGACGGTGGCGAGGGTGACGGTGGTGGGTGCCGCCTGTGCCCTCCGTACGGGAAGAGATGGGCAGATGGGTGCACACGGACACGAATTTTAGGGAGACTAAAGGAATAGGAAAGCCTGTTTGTAAGATACTAATGAAGAAAAGGGGCTCTTAATTATGGGAGAAATGTCTGTGTCTGAGAGACTCGGAGCTGTTTGGTTTTCTGACCACGCTATAATACAGATAATTTTAGGGATGATTGCCTTCTGTTCTTTGATTGAGTAGGTTGTTGCCCACTGGCACATACCCCTTGGCTTGGGTCTTGTCCGTGGTGATGGTGCTGCTGCATGGAGGGCAGGTATTTCTCCTAATACTTCGGATCACAGCACCAGCGAGTTAAAATCTGAATTGCTGCTGTTAGCCATGGAAGTCTCCTCCTGATTTACTGTAGAGACACCAACATGAGCCCTCACTGAAGATTGCCAGGTTGCTGTTGCTGTATCTTGCTAGGTTGAGCGAAAATAATCCCGTGAGCCTTTGAGAGAAGTCAGAATGACACACAGCAGTTTAGAAGCTCTCAGGAACAGAATTCTAGGCTTGAGCTTTTCAAAAAGATTAGACTTAATTGGGAGGGTGGGGGACGGGTCTGATTTCTCTCTTCGTTTTGTCGTTTGATGATGTTCACTTGTGTTTGCTGGTCCTCGTTTTCTTTCGAGGCTGTGTCCCTGAGGAAGGGCCATCGCGGGCAAGGCCCAGGCTGATGTAACGTGGAGTCCTTCAGTGCTTCAAGGTGGCCTCAGGAGAAGTAGGAACTCGCCTGGTTTGTTCAGAGTGATGGTGCGCTTTTACCTAACAGAATCTGGCCTTTTTTTTAGTTAGATTCTCAAAGCAGAGATCCAAAGGTATATTGATAGTGCTCAGTACGTAATTGGGTTATCATTAGTTTATACTTTATAGCACTTTACGAATTCATAAAAATACTGTGGGTTGGCTTCTCACCTCTGTTCCTGCTGCACAAATAGGACATGGATAATTGTACAGTAATTAATTAGATGTCCTTGTGATCCAAAAGTCAGTAGAGCTGTTTTCCTTTAACAGGAACACTATCTCCTCCAGCTACTAGAGGTATCATTTGTTTAATGTACCTCTGCTTCTGGTAGCAGGATCAGTCTTTGGGCTGAGGTAGTCGGTGGGCAACTGGTTAGGGTGTGGGGACAGCTGAGCTCCCACCACCCTGACCCTGTACAGGCTGTTTCAGGTGTACGGAGTGCTTGGATCAGCCGCGTGGACAGGCTCTCCCGGCCTGGGATTGTAGCAGGGGTGAGAAGAGCACCAAGTGAGATTTAATTTCATGGGTTGTAGCTCTGAGATCACACCTGGGCACCCAGAATGTGGGTGTTCTTCCTAGTGAAGGGGAATTTGAGGAATAATTTTTCTAGAATTTTAACTTAGTTGCATTCTGCTCTTTTTTTCTTCTCATTTTAAGTGTGAGGAGATTGAACTGAGGGAGCAGCAAACAGGACATAAGTTAACTCCTTGCAAGCCCAATAAATATGAGGGACAGGATTCACGTTGAAGTATGATCAGTATGATCAGAATGTTGATTACTGCAGTGGTGTCGGGCTGATACAGTGATTTGAAGTATCAGAAGGCAACCTGGAGACACATGCATCATCTTACAGTTCAGCTGCTGAAGTTTTGGTGTGGGCATCATTTCCCAACCTGCTTTTAGCTGAGCTTTGCTTGAGAAAGTCAGAAACATTTGTGCTTCGTCGGTTGCTCTTTGCTGTGCTTTCTTTAATGTGCTGTGATCCTGCATTGCCACTGCCTCTCGCTTGTGCCACAGCGAGACCCCAAGACAATAAACCCTGCTAAACTCGTCTGACTTGGTCCAGAGCCATTGGAGTATCCTGCACTGCTGCTTGTTTTGTGTGTCAGTCTGGATCTGCCCAGTTTCTTGGTTTTTTCTGCCCTGCTCTGTATCTCAGCCATCTCGTCTTGTGGAGCTGAGATACTTGCTCTGGGGTGTACTGCTCTCAAGGTGTGTGCTTTGTGTTCATTCAGTTACTTGGTGGCTTGCAATGTCTAATCGTAGTAAGCACTGATCTAATCTAATGGTTAATTTCTCATCTGTTTGAAAATTACTAAAGATTTTGTTTGAGAAATAATAATCTGAAGTAAAAAAGACCAAAGAGAAGCCCAATATTAAGGTGAATAAGCTGATATTCCAGCCCTTGTATCAGAGCTGTACCTCAGAGAAGGGAATCATAGCCAGAGGGTCTCTGCTCCTCTGTGGTTCTCGGCTGTCGGAAGAGGTGGTTGTGATGACTGGAGGTGATGAGAGATTCGTCTGCTCTGGGTTTTACTGTTAAATGATTCATTGCTCCTGCAGACTGAGCGATCAGAAGTGAGGGAAGTTTGGTCTCTAGTAACTTTGGCTTCAACCCAGTTTGAAATGAGTACAGCCTGGACACAGTTCACGTCAGTGCTGAAGAGAACAAAATACTGTGGGTCGCTTGAATACAATTCTGATGGTGTTAGATATGGTACCCTCATGGTATTAAGTATGTTCTGTACGTGTTTAAATTAAAAACATCCCAAGAAAATATATTGCATATAGCTGTGGAAGGCTTTCTTGAGTACTGCCATACTGGTGCATGTGAAAAACGTGCTATTGGGCAATAACCAGAACTGCTAGATTATCTCTGTGTGTGTGTTACTTCTCTTGTTTCTGTTTCATCTTGATGTACTGTTGCTTAAATTTCTGCTGATAATAGACCTGCATCACATCTGGCTGTGTTAAAAGCGAATTTTGAAAAATGCCTGCTTTGTGGAAAATACTGATTGCAATTGTACGTTCTTTTCTAAATCTGTGAAACAGTTACTTTTATAAGGAGCTTGTGTTTGTGCTTGTGCGCCTGTCCCCATGAGAAAACGTTCAGATACACAGTAAGTCTTCAAAATAGCTTGCAAAATAAATTGGAGAACATTTTGAATCTGTTTCCTTCCTGGTTTGATTCAAGTCGGGAGTATTCTCCAGGGACACTGCCACTGAGGAGAGTTTATTTTGGGTATGATTATTTGCAAAGATAGGCAACTTTATATGCCTAGGAGGAGAGGATGGGGAGTGCTTCAGCTGAAGAGCTGGTGTGAAGTTGCAGGGGTGTAGGCAGCTTTCCTTCTTTGGCAAAATGAAAGCTGAAGGGCCACTGGTCTTGTGGACCCTAGAGCCAGGCTTTAAGAAGTATTTTTAGAGGTTTGAAGACACAAGTGAGGTACCAAACCAAACGGTTTTCGAGCAGGTAGGACACTTTAAATCAAATCTGGCCCCAGAGCCTTGCTGATAATGGCTGTAGCACTGATTTGTGTGCTTGGGTCACCGTAAAATGGGTCCTGTTCGGTGCTGATGGGCAGCTAAGGAGGAAGTCTTGAGAGCATCGCGGTGCGCCGGTGGGTGCGGAAGTGCTGTGAGCTGTGTCAGGGTTTGCAGAAAGCAGTGCTGTGGCTTGCCTTTGTAAGTGGTGATGCCAGCACTTCCCGAGGGACCCGTCCGCAGCAGTCTGTGGTGTTTGTCGCGTTACTTCCTTGCACTGTTCTTTTGGTTCCCGTGCACGTGGGAAACAAGTGTGCACCGTCTGGCCCGGTTAAGTCCTTCCGTGGCGCTGCTCAGCTATAGAGATGACTCTTACGTAAATAGGAGCAGTCGTAAATATCAGGGGAGGTTATCTAGAAACATCAGGCAGCTCTGTTTTGAAAAGCAGCCTCTTACGTCTCTTAGGTTGATGTGATTGGTAAGGTTAAATAGTCATTGAGGAGAGCTTGTGTTCACTCTCTGTTTGTATGATATGCTGCTGATTGCTCTGATTGTTAATAAGAAAGTTTGATCACTTATTCAGCAAGGGTTTGAGTCCAGTATGTCTCAGGGCTGGGAAGACACTAACTGCAAACTGGCACGGTTAGTTGCTAATTGGGCACTCAGACTTTGCACTGACTTCGTTTAGTTTTGGGAGATAATTCCCACTCAGAGGAGGATATAGCTGTCAGCTGTTTGTCTGATATGTACTAGACAACCTGTTACAATGGCTGTAACAAAATACAATTAGAGGTGTTTTAATCAGTCATGGATACTGTGTTAGCTGTGCTATCTGGAATGGACTTCTTGGCTATCTTCCTTTTGATGTATAAGGTAGACCGGTTTTGAAGGGTTAAATGAGTGGGTAAACAGATGGTTAAGATTGCCAACAGCAGTGTTATCCAGCAGCAGTGTGACCAGCTGCAGGATTTGGCTAAAGCGAGGAAAAGTGACCTTCGTGGCAGCCTTCACAGTGAGTATGAGGAAGACGAGATGCCATTTGTGGAGCACTTGGAAGAGCAGCTCACGGGAATCAAAATGGAGAAGAGTGGGAAGGGAGCTGAAAGGGCACAGGTAACTATACAGGCGTTGTACAGAAGCTAGGATGTTTCCTCTGTGTGAAACCGTAGAGCATGCTCTGGGACCAAAGGGTATCCTGATTTTGGGCCAAACAAAATTAGGAGCTGTGCTTTTAGCCATGTTGAAATTTCAGCTCATTCACAAGATGTACAGAAAGAGCACTGGAAAGGCATGGCAAGATCTAGTGTGGATGGAAAGGTGAGCATGGAGTGGAGGCAGAGCTGTGGGTCATGAACAAAAATTAGAGTCTGAGACTGGAAGTGGAAAAGAGAAGAAAGAAGAGGTCTCCTAGGTCGCTCAGGGTGATGGGGAGGGTGTAGAGGAGGATGGGAAGATCACACAAAGGAACAGTTGGCGGTGTAATAAGAGCATTGCATAAGCCAAGAGAGGATATGAATCCAGGAACAAAGTGTGTGACTGCATCAGGAGCAACTGACAGGTGGAGGAGGACGTAGACAGAGCGTTGGCTGAGGAAGAGGTATTGGAAAGATGTCATGGATATCTCCGTGTACAGACTCACACTTACTCCTTCGTCTGCTTGTGAGATCACAGCTGCGTTGCATGCTCGTGCGGGACAGCTGGACAGCATTTTTCCTTAACACGGTCCTGCTGTCTGCCTTGGAATAAACTGTGCAGTGCTCCGTGCTGAAAGCTCCTGGTGAGAGGAGTGCTGGGGTCCAAGGGGCACTGGGGAAGGGCGAAGATGAAATGGGGATGGTTTATGCTCTTTCTTAGGGTACCTTTCACCACTCTGACCCCTCCGTTCGCAGGTACCTTTCATGTCTCTCTTGGCCCCACGCAGGAGGTGTGCTGGGCTTGTGTTGGGCGTCAGTCCTTGCTCTGCTGCTGGCTTCTTCAGAGGCAGTGGTGTTTTGCTTCATCTCCCTGCATTTGTCTCTCCTTGCTGTTTCTGTACTGCTCTGTAATGAAGAGTGTTATATATAAGCTAGGTATTATTATTATTACTCCCCGGCTGCAGGGAGTGCCAGAGCCTGCTGCTGCCAGGGGAGGAAGGCCAGAATTCCACCTGCGTGAGGTGTGAGCAGATACAGGACCTGCTCAGCATGGTGGCGAAACTTAAGGAGGAGGTTGAGACGCTGAGGTCCATAAGAGAGTGTGAGAAGGAGATCGACTGGTGGAGTCACTCCCTGTTGGGCCAGTCGGAAAGGCTCCAGGGGGATACCCCCCAAAAGGTTTTCAGATGGCATTTAAAAAAATACCGCTTTGTGGATAATAAAACTACTTATTTTGGTAAAAAAAAAAAGAGTTTTGAAACCCTTAAGCACTTCTTGTGAAAATGTGGAATATCAGAAGATGTCTCAGAAGTGCCTAGAGATAATGCAGATAATGCATACAGATTTTTAAGAAATCCCCCAAAGTCTCCCATCGCGTCATCCCGAGAACCAAGTACTTGTGCAGTTCAAACAGAAATGTTTGGTGGCTGAACCAAAACCCAGTAGTTTTTACACAGATCTGCTCAGCCCTTTGCGGTATCTCAGAGAGGAAAGAGCTTTCTAAAATATTTTATTGCTCTTTGGTCTGATGCTTCCCTTTTCCTAAGCATTAATTTTTCAGGTGTGTGTGTGTAGGAGGACTCTGCAGGTAGAGGGCATCTGCACACTGCTGATTCCTGCTAGCCACTTCGAAAGAAGAAAGAGGGTGATTATTTGGATCTGGCAGCTGTCTGCAGCAAGTGATTTGTAAGAGATTTGTCTTCTTTTTCAGTATTTAATTTTGTTCATCCAGGAAGAGGTGGCAGCTCCTCGGCCTGGCACACAAAGGTCTGTGGCTGCCTTGCGCGCACTCCCTTTCTGCAGCGTTTGCTTGCTTTGCCCCTTGCAGGCTGTTCCAATGGTTTGTGCTGTTTAAAGGGCTACCGTGAGTTTTTGGTTAAGTAGACAACATGCAGCCCTGGTTCGCTGACAGGCTCGTGTGTGCCTGCAGGTATTGGTGTGCTGGCCGGGTGTGCAGGGCTGGGCTGGGAAGCAGCGAGGGGGCCAGTGCCCTGCCATGCTCTGCACTCACACGGCTGGCTGGGAGAGGTGGCAGCGTCTGAAGGGATTTTGCAGCGTTTGCTCTTCAGCCCTGTGTTTTGTGCTTTCAGGTGGGATCGCAGTTCCTGATGCAAAGGTCTCTGGAGCTTTGCAGAGTCTGTGTTTTGCTAAGTTGTATGGCGATCCTTCTTTTTTAACGGACTGTTTAAGTACCAAAAGCTTGACTCAGACACCTCATTGTCTGGTGGTTGTGTGTTGGCTGCAGATACAATATACCTGCTTCTGTAAACGTGTCTCATAGACTTTAGTGGTTTTACACCAGGTGCTTTAGTGGTTTTGCAGTGAGTTGTCACTGAAGTTGCTTTGTCAGTGTTGTGTTTACCCTCTCTTGAGAGCTAGCAGTGGCCTACACGTGGCCTCTCTTAGCCATTGGTATGTGCATGGGGTATTTAGATGAGGTGCGCTTTGCAGTGCAGAAGGAAGTTGGGCAGTGATGTTGCTGGCCTTACGGGTGGAGGGGAAAGGGTTTTTTTTCACAATTGGTTAACAAGCCATTAGTAACTAAGAGCCAGGACAGTCACTGGAAGAAGACATCAGCAAGTCATGCTCAAGAAACACAGGTTTTCATAAAACTAAGTGTGGGTAGAGAGTTCCCCTCTGGGAAAGTATCATAATGTGCTTTCTCAAGTTCTGAGGCTATAAATTGGAGAACAGCATGGGAAGGAGTGGGGAGCGGGGGAAGAGGACAGATGCTGAGCTGAGCAGAGGCCTTGGGAGAAAAGATTCTGCCAGCAAAGATCTCCTTCAGTGAAATGAGGGTGAGGGTCCTGCCTATAGGCTGGAGTAAGATACGCGTGGTTATAAATATGGTTTTCCATAATATCTTTATGTGCATCTCCAAGCCAAATAACCGTGTTGTTTAATGTTTGAGTTGGAGTAAATAAGTGAAAAAAATAATCACAGTTTCTGGTAATTATTTCAGAGGACTTGCAGTCATGAAAGTTTCTATCCCTGAGGACAGGGCAAGCCTTAAAATTGGGGAGTGGGATTCTCTTGCAGCATGAAACATCCCAGGAAAGCTCAGAAATGCCCCCACAGTAACAAAGCCACTGCTCGAGTCAGTTTGGCAGATGTTGGTGCAGGGGTTCTGTCTGAAGCAGGTTTGTCTTTATGTGACAAGCACTGGTTGCAATATTTTTGGGCTGTATCAGAACTGTGGGTTAGAGTATGGGGAGCTCAGGAGTTTCCAATGAATTTCTGAGAAGAAGAAGTGGTTTTCCTACACTGAGGCTGGGGTTTTTGTTCATTTGGTTTGGGCTGGGTTTTTTGGTAAACTTTTGTACTGGACAAAATGAGCGTAGAACTTTTACATCAGAGACTGGCAGAGGGGGATGAAACACGGTCTGCTCCAGAGTGGGTATGTCTTCTCTCTTGTTTCCTAGTGACTCTTTGGAACTGACATTTTCTATCTGTAACTTGTTGAAAATACTTAAGAAGCTTTGCTGTTTGAAGCATGTTTTGCATTACATGGTTACACTTTGTGCTTAAAAACTTTGAGTCAACCCTGAAGAACAATGCCATCACCGTAAAGATCACACACAAAATGTTTAATGTGTGGGAGGTTTTGGTCCTCTTTCTTGTTTTGCAGCACTTAAAATCTTTAGAGTTTCTCTCCAGAGGAGCAGATAAAAGGAAAGAAGGCACTTTTTCATTGCCATGAGTACCAGAAAGTTATTTGTTACAGCAGCTGAGATTCTCAACTCGTCATTTACTGCAGGATCCACACATTTAGGTAAAATACCTATTATTGCTCGATGAGGGCTTAGATTTTAGTTGTTGAAGTTGTCATGGTTGAGTTTAAACAGTCCTTTTAAAAAATGCGTACGCCATGAAGCATGGGTGTAGTTACAGATTATCTTATTTTCCAGTTGCAGAAATGACTTTAGAAGTTCTGTAGCTTTGACCCTGCCACTGTATTCATTGATCCTCATGTGGGTGATGCAGCTGTGTGGGGAGCCCTGCTGAGAAATGAGTCGAGTGCCAAGTGCATCCCACGATGCTGAAGTCAGAAGGCAGCCTGAAAACAAGTTAAGGTTTATTCCTCTTGCTGTAATTTATGTTGGGAAGTTCTGCCGTGTTTTTGAAGGCAGTCCACAATGAGGGATCTGACAACCTGCGCTCTCTTCTGTCTGTGCTATTCATGATGCTGTGTATCGAGGGTGGTCAACCTGCCAAAGTTACCAACTTCGTAGGTAGCAAAATGGAGCGATCCCACCCATCTGTCCCAGCAGTAGTCAAATGGTCCAATTCTCATAAAACAATTAAAACCAGTAATCAGTCTTCGTGGTCTGATAGCTGGGTAAGGGTAGCAGAAAAAAAGAAGTTATGGCAGTATTGTAACATGTTCAGGCACTGGAGGTGAGAGAGGAGAAAATCAGTGAAAAGTGTGATGGTCAAACCTCGTGCACACTGTGATGGCCAGGCTTGCACAGGAGCTGGTTTTATGTACTCTGCTACTCCAAATCGCGAAAATGCAACCTCCCAGGCTTGGATTTGCAGAGGAGGGGAGCAGCCTCACGCCAGGCAGCAGCTCTGCGGCCACGGGTGAGGGTGTGTGTGTCACTGCAGATCTTGGCACTCCTGGCTCTGATGTGGAGAAGGAAGAGAGACGAGCTCGTCAATTCACATAAAGGGAGGTGATGGGAAGTGGACAAGCTAACTACGCTTTGTAGAGGGCCTGATAGAAACAAAACACTTTCTGGAAAAGGCCTTGTGTCACCTCTAACACCCAAGCTATTTACTACAGCAAATAACCTACCAGGTACATCTGCATCAACTGGTCGCACCTGCCTGCAGGCAATATCTGCCTGCTCACATCTGTATGTCACTACACAGGATTCATCCCATCCTTTCTAAGGAGACACTTGAGGGGCCTGGACCAGGCATGCGTCATTCTTGAGGAAAGCTTGGTGTGCCTTTATACTGTCTTTAAACCTGAATTCAGTACCATGAAGCAGTCTGAGAAGCCTAGGGAAAAAAAACCCGAGACTCAGACTTTTCTTTTGCAGTTAAACATCAGCCCTTCTCTATCGTCTCAATACGGGACAAAGCACCCTGATTATCCTTCTCTGTGCAGCTCTCACCTTTGCCAGTGGCTGCCTTGGGTTCTCCTGGACATTTCTCTCTGGGCCAGGCACTCGACCAGTCATGGTGAGGATTGCCCCCCAGTGATGGTTTCTCACACGCTGCAGGCCATTATGGGGAGTGGTTTGTTTCCTTTCCAAGCTTAGCGCTCAATTGCTGGCACCCACAACAGGGATGGACCGGGAGTCCCTTCAGAGCTGGACTGAGTCACCAAGGATCAAATTGCTTTTTCTGGCACATGGAAGGAAGGTGCCAAGTCGGTCTCTGAAGAAAATGGAAACAAATGGGGGCTTTGCCTTGGAAATCTCTGCACAACAGGTCATCCTCTGTCATCCTCACCTATGTCAAACCGAGCTGAGCAGCAAGCCATGCTCACAGCTGTCAAGACCTTGCACGCCTTTGCCTCCCATCACAACATGTACCATGAGTGGGTTATGGTCCCATGTCTGAGGCAGGGGAGGGCCCGCTTCTCCCGTTTGCCCTGTCAATGACACCAGAAAACTCTTCAGAAATTATTCCCTAATCAACCCTTTATTTGCTCTGGAGCTAACGAGGGCTAAAGTGAGAGGCAGTCTGAAACATCAGCTCAGGTATCGCCTTTTGTTAATTTTAGAAAGTGAAAGGAGCGAATTCGCAGACCCTGGAGCTCCGCGCTGTCATCTTCCAGGACCTGAACCTGCGCTTGCATTTCTGAAGGGCTCAGACACTGCAAGGCAGAGGCTGGGCTGGGAAGCCACCATTGCCTTCCCTGCCCTCCTGGCATTCTGGGGCAGCTACATCTGACCAGAGGCAACCCTTGGTTACTGATCGCCATGGTTACTGGTCCCCAAGGTTACCAGTTTCCACAGTGATGTTACCATGGTTGCCAGCTACCGTGGTTACCAGTTGTCTGGGTAACCACTTGCTGTGGTTACTGCCTGCCGTGGTTACCTTCGCCATGGTGACAGGTTGCCGTGGGCACCATTTGCCATGATTAACAGTTGCCATGGTTACTGGTTGCTGTGGTTACCAGCATCATGATGTCCCCTGGAGACCTCGGTCGTCTTCCAGATGCTAGCATGTAGCCAGAGAAATGGAGAGTCATGTCCTGTGCCCTTGTCCTCTGTGGCTAGAAATGGCATGCATAAAATGCAGTCCTCGTGTTCCCGCTGTCATCCAGCAGTTGGTCTGGGCAGTTGGTCCAGGACCATTTTCTAGCAGTGTTTCATTTCCCATGGCTGCATAAGACTTAATATAATCTCCAGGCTTTTTGAGAGGGGTTCCTGACAGTCCTGGTTCTGTAATTCTCAGCATGTCTTTTAGCAGCTGGACAGTCTGTCTGTCTTTTTTTTTTATTTCTCCTTTCCCCCAGAACTCCTTGCTCCTGCTCCCTTTCTCCCATCTGGTTCATGATGTTGAGACCTTCTCCAGAGTGGAACCCACTGTTACTGATGTGGTACTGAGAAGGTCAGCATTTCAGCTGGTGGTGGACAGCAGGAGGCTGGCTCAGCCGTGTCTCTATGTTCTTTCATGGGTACTTTGTGTGTGTGTGTGCCTTCAGGCATGTATCTATTACATATTTGAAATTAATCGTCTCCCACAGCATTTCCAATTTGATGTGGACGGTTACAAATCAAACAAAATGGGTTCTGTCCTTATTTCGTCCATCTCCTTTTTGTTCCTCCTTTAGGCTCCAAGTGAATTTTAGGGGGCAACCCATCTCTTACTGGGAGCTTACCAGAGAATCCTGACATCAGCTACAGCTTTTGAGCACTGTTCAAGTACAAAAACCATAGTTGTGTGTTTCAGAACAGAAAGGCAGACGGCACCTATTGGGACAGTATATATGGACTGCTCAGATGTGTGACTGGTAGGGGTGAAGGAAGAAGTCTGAAGTGATGTGTAGAAGGTGCTCTACCAATCCCAGTGCAGAAGGACTAAATGTGTCTAGGCTACCTCCTGCTGCAAGGGCAATGCGAACGTGTGCGTGTGGTTGTCAGGATGTGGTACCGGTGGGATACACTTGGGGTAGTTTTGATATCCTAGGGGTTAAGGTGTGCTTTGCCTTCTCCTTGCCAGCTTATGAATGGAAAAAATTGGTGGTGGTTAGCTGCGTGCAGCATGAATGTGTATGTATGGAAGTGAGCTGTGCTGGTGAATCTTTCATTGTGAATTTGGGAGAAAGGAACTGAAACTGATTGGAAATCAACTTAGTGGGGCAATAGCCGTCTTTCTGTAACACTGCTCAGAGTTTGAGTGCAGCAGGTCTGAGTGCAGCAGTTTTCTGTCTTGGAAGGAGCCAGGTAGATTCTCTGTCCTGTGACCTGAGTTACAGGAATAATTGTGGCTTTTGGGAAGGGAGGAAGCATCTTTATTTCTATAGGATCTAGAGATACTGGAAGTCCTTCCTAAAATGCCATGTCTTATTTTATAGATATGCATTTCTAAATAGTGGGGGTGAGATATTGTTCAAAATCACACTAAGAACTAATTGAAGAGCCTGAATTTGAACTCTTATCTAAATTACTGGCCGTGCTTCCCATCTGATAGGCAGCACTCCCCTCTGTGTTGTCTTTAGAGCCAGTTTGGTAAGAATCTGCGTCTAAATGCTGGCATGAGAGTGACAGAGACTCCAGAGGGCAGTGCAGCATCCCTGGGAGATCGGAACCTCCAGGGTTGTGTTCTTGACAGTCTTACTCTGTAGGATGATTGTCTGAAAATAGTTAATATAGAGCTAAGGAAAAGTTTTTGTTCTTATTATTTCACATAAGATTTTGATTAATGAAAAGCTTTGTACCAAGAAGACTTGACCGTCTTCTTAATGAGCGTAGAGCGTTTTTCTGGCTGTACTCGTGATGAAGAGGTTTTAATATCTTGAAAAAACTTGTAGGATATTTGTGTGTGATTTAAGGAAAGAAGCAAACAAAAGCTCATCCTTCATGTGCATCTAGTGAGGTCCACAAAAGGACTATTTGTTGTCACGGCGCTTTTCCCCTCCTCCAGGACAGTCTCGTAATGTAACATATCCTTTGACTGGGGGTGCTCTCTGTTTTTCTCGTAGAGAAATAAATCAATAAATCATTGTGTCAGCAGAGCACAGCTTGAAGCAAAATTTCCTGGTGTGGAAGGCTTTGAATTAATTTTATGTGGGAGCTCAGATGTGCCATACACACATGGCTACAGATAACATTACAAGGCTGCATTCAAAATGACAGGGTGTTGATTCAGGGTGTCAAGCTGCTCTTGAGGATGTTGAGCCACAACCTAGAGGCTGCTTATGCTGTCAGAAGGAGTCAGCAGCTCCTTGCTACCCAATAAACAGTTTGTGTGCGGCTGGCTGATTATCTAATGAGCATTTGGCATGGAGTTTTGCTTTATGGGGGAGTTCTCAGCTCCAGCCTGTGACCTTATACGTCTCTGCAAAGTGAACCAAAATCCAGATCTCGCAGCACGCGAGACCTGCGGAGCCTGTCCTTCTCTGAGCCTTGGTTGCCGCGAGTTAAACCGGACAATCACACTCAGATGTCTCCGTTTCTGTTTGGAAAGGTGCATGTGCACACGTGTGTGAGCACACGCTTATCTCGAAGGATGTTTTGGGGGGCATGCTTGGCTTACAGGACCCTCTGCCCCTGACAGCTCTGAAGCAAATAAAAGACACATACAGGAACATGTGCTGGTTTCAAAGCCATCAGCAAGGGTTGTTGCTTTGCCTTGGCTGTCCTTTTGGAGGTGCCTTTTGCTGCAGGTGTGTGCAGCAGCTGCGTGCTGCTCACAGGGGTGCACATTGTGGGGATGTGCGCAGTCAGGACGCTGGTCGTGTTTTGGGCACCTTCAGTGGTGGGCACTGAGGAGCTGGTGCTGAAATCCAGCAGACAGATGCTTGAGCAAGGATGGTGCTACCAGCATCACTCTGTAAGTCAGAGGATGATAGGTTTCTGTTCTCTTTCACAGTGGCAGTGCTTCTTCCAAATTAAAATTGACTGCCTTTCACAACGAGAAAGAGAAGATTATCCCAAATAGTTGCCCGGGATGCATGCAAAATCTGTGTATGGACTCAGCATTAAACAACTGACTCCTTTCTGGAGTTTCTGTTCATGGACTCTTTCTTCTAATAACGTAATGAAATACAGCTGCTATCTTACATAAGTTACGGAAATCACATAGCACACATCTCTGTGCAAAGTGTTTTTAACTCTCTTTGATACTTTTGAAGCACATATTTGCTTGTTTGTTTTGTCAGTAGAGTGCACCTTGTTCATCTGTGCAAATTAGAGATGACGATAGGAGAAGAAGAGCTGAGTCCCTGAGGCAGGACTTTACGTGACTGAGCTGAAAAATGAGATGTAACATGCTCTCGTTTCAACCTGAGTGAAGGAAAATTGCTTATGCATACTTCCAGATTAACAATTAAGAAGAAAGTAGTGTTTTCCCTCTCACGTCTGTCTGCTTGCTTTATTTCTTTTTCAGTTGTGCCTGTAAAGAAAAGCTATACGAGACCTATAAACGCCCCACTTCTGCCGTGTCTCATTGCCCTTGTTGCAGCAATACCTATTTGCCCTCCCTCCAGTCTTTGAAAGCTACCTGCGGCCCACGGCTGGAGACAACGTCTTGTTGCAGAAGGGGGCTGTTAGAGTGGAGGGATCACAGACTATTTAAGGGTGCTCTCCTGCTCCTCAGCCCCCGCTCAGGGCCATGCAGTGTCAACAGCAAGCGGGCCAGAGCAGAAGACGCATCTGCAGCCGCTGTGTGATGTGACTCAGGCCCTCAGCTCCTGGCTGTGAAGTGCAGGAGCATCCTGCCCTGCGTCTTGTAGGAAGATGCTGTAGATGGCAAGGACAAGTGCAGGCTCATGACTGAACAGCACAGCGATACCAAGGGTGTGTTGTGCTGCAGAGAGAGCGATGAAGGTACCTGTCTGTTATCAGTGTGCATTCAATATGGTTACATTTTTGTTTGGTGCGTTCTCTTCTAGACCACTGCAGACGCACTGCCCTGCCCTCTTTGATTGTCCTCCCCTCAGATGTTGTCCTTGGCCTTCTCTGAGCACGGCAGACTTTCCCCATTAGGTTTCCTTCCTTCAGAGTCTGGCTGAGCCTGAATTCAGGGGCAGGTGTTGTGACAGAGTGGGTATGCCTCAGTCTGATTGATATTCCCTCCTGAGAAGTACAGAGCATTTTTGGGGGCTGGCAGTGACATTGGTTTGCTCAGCCAGCCAGGTGAATTGAGGAGTCTGCCTGTTGGACCACTGAGACGTGGCATGGTCAAGTAGGACACCTATTGGTAAGAGACTTTTTGAGTCTGATTGACTGCTGCCTGATGACTGTTTCATAGGTATTACATGGAGATCACTGTTAATTTATGTTTGTAGCAATTAATTTTCCTGTGTCTTTTCTAATTAACTAAGGGGTGACTGTAAAGTGGGCTAACAGACTGATGACGAGTCCCCATCTGCACAGTCTCCTGAATGAAGGTTGTTGTTTCCTCTTGTCCTGGTTTGCTGGAACAGAATTTCAGAGTCAGTTTTCTGTTGAGGAAACTATTTCTCAGCACTCTATTTCTTGGGAACGACGTGGTAAGACTTTGTTATGGTGTTTCAGCTAAAGCTGGTGTGTGATGCTCAAGGTCTTCAGCGGTCTTGAGAAAAACAGGTACAGAGAGGCTGGGGAAAGCGGAAACCCAGGGGAGTGGATCCCAAGCTGACCAGTTAGTATTATTTCCTACCATAGATGTCATGCTCACTATAAATTGGTGAGTTTGCTGGGGTCGGTCCTCCCTTCTTCATCTTTCCTTTTCCTTCTTCCGTGGCTGACATCTTGAGAGGGACTTGTCTGCCATCCTACCCCTGAGGTCTGCTCCCCCACAGTATTGGCTGAATAGAACTTTGTGTACTTTACATTACTACTTTTGTTAATATTAGGGTTTATTATTATAATTTTACTATCTGGTGAAATTTTCCCAACACCCCTCCCTGGGTGGGAAGGAGTCATTGGGTGACAGAGCGACTGTGTAAACCGTGACATCCCTGTGGTTTAAAACTGAGCCACATCTCCTGTCTCACTTGATTTAGATTAAAGAGTATGAAATCAGCGTAGTTTTATACTGGTATTATTTAAGACTGCTTTGATTTTTGAAGAAGAGACATAGTGAAAGGGCTTAATGCCATTGAACTCATATGCTGCAAGTTCTAGTCTTTAGCATTTCTTTTGTGTGCGTGTCTGTCGACCCCTTTAAGCTAAGGGACCTCCTCTGCTCCTGCTCCTACCCTCAGTATCTGCTCGGCGTTCTCACGCCGTTCCTTTGACTGCCTGATGCTCCAGGTGTTCAGGAGCAGATGAATGACGAGGTGGGGTCAATATTTTATTTCCTTAAAAGTTGAGACTCAAAGTGCTGTTGTCAGTTTTTAAACACAGTGGGGCTTTTTAGTGCTCCTTATTTCACCTGGTCTGTCAGTGGGGATGACCTGCAGTGAACTTGACTGAGTTCTGCCTGTTTTGACAACAAGAGATAAAAACCCCAAGTCCCTCTTAGGAAAGGCTCAAAACCTTACAATAGATTCAGTATAAGCAGTTTAGCTATGAATGAATAAACCTCCCATCCTGGAACTTGTATCCACCGGACACACAAAAATCTAACGTGAGGAATTTTGCCTCACTCAGCTGAGTCAGTTGGGACCTTAAGAGAATGAAGCATCGTGACTCTGGGCCCTAAAGCTTCTGCTGGTGTCACTGCTTTTGTAACTTTTGCTCTTGCAACCAGCAGAGAGAATGACAACTGTTGGGTGTTCAATATTCTCTCTCTTTATATACCCATATTAAAGGTGTGCTCATGGCTTACAGGCTGGATCTGATGCAATCACCACAGCTCCCTGACTTCACTGGCATTAGCCTTCTTCACTGGAAGATCTTACCGAGGTTTTTAGTCACCACAGCTCCCTGACTTCACTGGAATTAACCTTCTTCACTGGAAGATCTTACCGAGGTTT
>NW_010183356.1:0-2924 GCF_000695765.1 Mesitornis unicolor
CAGGAGCCAGGGTTAAGGACATTCAGAAAAATCTCCTATCCTAGTTAAACCCTCTGACTACTACCCATTGGTGCTCTTTCAGGTGGGCAGTGAGGGCTTGGGACAAGTGGTTAAGGGATCTGGAGCACTAGTAGTGTTCTCCTCTATCCCACCAGTTGCAGGGAGATCTGAGGCGATAAACAGAAAGAGCCAACAGATCAATGCCTGGCTCAGAGACTGGTGCCACAGTCAGGACTTTGGGTTTTTTAATCATGGATCAGTTTACACTTCACCACCTGTGGTAACGAAAGATGGGGCATGTCTATCTCAAAAGGGGGAAAGGTTCCTGGGACAAGAGTTAGCAGGGCTCATAGACAGGGCTTTAAACTAGATTTGAAAGGGGGAGGGGGGAAAGGGGATAAAACACAACTCGCTGGCGATGAGCCTGGGGGTGGAGCACCGACATGTGTGGGATGGTGCACTAGTGAGACTCAGTGGAGGCAGGGGATGGAGTTCCATGCAGCAACCAAGCTACAAGGGTCTATCTTCAGTATTATTCTTTCAAGAGAAATTCTTCCTTCACGTGGTTGATAGGGCTTAGAAAAGGACCTGCCCATGGAGGCATCCAGAGGAGCTGAATGTGCATTACTGTGGTTCTCATAGGGAAGAAGGCAAATTTTTGCTCACACAAATAAATTTAAGCCTGAAAAATACCCCACTCTGGTGGGAGAAGAGCTTCATTCCATGGAGGTATTGACACTTATCTGGATCACCTGAGCACCCAATCTTCCCAGTGAAGACACCAGTCAGTCAGCAAGAAATTGTATCAGCAAGCAGGAAATTGTAAGCAGCAGGAAATACCTGTCCAAATTTCACTTAAGGTACCTAAAAATGAATTTAATCTTTCAGCAGCTAGTGGCTGTTTTTCATAGTGCACAAAAGGACAGGCACAAATACTGTTACCAAACAGATCAGTTAGATCTTATTACCCATTCCCACCATTACAACCTGCAATTGCAGAGCAAGGAACACATGTTTCACAGCATGTGGGTCTAAATATTATTCAACAACTTTTACCCACTGAATTAGTTGTTGGCTCTGTTATACGCCTTTGCTCAGCTTCTCTTCTCGGAGCCAGTACAACAGCAGGACTGGAGGCAGCTATCTGTGTGTATAGGTGAAAAAACTATCGTGTCCCCAGAGAAGGTATCGTCTGGTTAGCCACTGCATATGTCTGCTTTGTGTCAGGGCAGGAAAGCTCAAGGTCCTGTCTGCTATTGCTGTGGCATTCTCCTGCTTAATTAAAGAGTTACAAAAAGGCAGCAATTTAAACAAAGCAGCTGCAGAGCTGTGACCGCTGGTGTATGGAAAATAGGTTGACAGAATAGGGCTACATTCAAAATGTATAGCTGGTCCCAAATTGCAGGAACTTGCCATTATTCCTGGAGGGGTTTTAGTCTCTGTGTAGAGTCCTTATCTAAAATAAAGTTCCATGTGTGCATTCTGAAGCCTGCAAAGCTCAAAAAACAGCATTTTGCATCTGATGCTCAGGCACTGACATCAATGACAGTCTCTCTTGGGATGGACAACATCAAAGACTTAGGTCTGGCTGTGCCCAGTTGTTTCATTAGGGGAACTAATGGCCCAGATGATTTGGTTTTTGCCAGTGCTGGCACACTTACTTGTGGTCTAAATGCTTGCATTAAAAATAATCAAGAAATAAGACCTTTCTTCGTATGGTTTAGATATGACCTTTCTAAAGATCAGTATTTAGGCATGTTGGTTTGGGAGAGGCTGGATGTTTGTAACATCACATAGCCAAGCAATTGCCTTTCAGATGCATATTTTGTGTTACCACTTAGCCCCAGTTTATTAGGTATTATAATATCTCTAGGTACAATAGTCCACAGTATGGTCACCACTCATTTCTGGTTTCCACTTGGACATTGAGACATTGACTGTAACTCTTTAGCTGTAGCGATGCAGCCAATTATTTATACATTGAATAGTCCATACATCAAATCTGTATCTCTTCAATTTAAAGGAAAGAATGTTGTGCAGGACCATATCAAAGACCTTCCGGAAATCCGGGCAGATGACATCAATAGCTTCTCTCTTGTCCACTGATGCAGTCACTCTATCCTAAAGACCACTTCTACAACTACTTAGTCAGGCACAATTTGCCCTTGATGAAGCCATATCAACCTTTCCCTTCTGCTTTTGCTGCTGGAGAGGGGTGACTGTGGCTGTATCAGATGGGTAGACTGCCCAGCAGCCAGGCCTGGATCGATAAAGCGCACAACATTGACAGTTTGCTTTATCAACGACGTGTTAGCTGAGGTAAATAATCTTACCCACAAGGTGACCCGAGTGATGGGAATGGAGAGGGAGCAAATTCATCAATCCATCCAGTTCATTGGTATGGTTCCGAGTTCATCCTGTCCCCCCAAGTAAGGTCTCCCACGTAAGTTACCTTGGCCAGCATTCCGACTAAGGGGGAAAGTTCTCATCACTCCATGGCTGGAGAAGTAACTCCCCCTTTCTAGCATGAATCCTAGGGTTTTTATCCCCTGATGTATGTGACAGCAGGCAGGAGGATGCCACTTTTTGGGCAGAAATTGGGGTGAAATTTAAACTCAAATTTCTGCATTACATCACCGGGCATATGTGCAGGTGGGGATGACTATAGGCAATCTTATCACTTATGTTAATGTCACAAAGTCCATTAATTCACACCTGCATGGGTAGAGGTAATGGCTCCTTTGTTTGAGGAAGAAAGAAATGGGGGACTGGGACCACAAGGCCTCAGCCTCATCTCACACTCCTCCAGGCATCCATATAACACCAGATAGATCTAGTGATACTTGCCACTTTGCCCAGTGCTTGCCACCTCCAGGCATGCAGCTACATGGTGTACATGTGTATTGGGTTTTCTGTGAGGGGTT
>NW_010183357.1:0-35444 GCF_000695765.1 Mesitornis unicolor
TCCCTTCCAACTCCTAATATTCTGTGATACTATACCACTGCTCCACAGGGGTTTAGTTTCATATATTGAAAGTTAAAGAAAATTTGTCACTGCTTGAGAAATAAATTTCTTGAATGGTTGTCCAAATAGGAGTATGAACAGACAGGCTTGTTTTGAAGTTGGAGTGTGCTAGGTATATTGAACAGCTTGTGCAACTAATTCTTAGAAATTTGGAGAAAGGACAATGCATCAAGAATCATTTGGATATTAAATGTGTTAATGTATACAAATGGGCTTGAAATGAAACTGGATCATTGCTTGTTTGAACAGATTAATCCTCTAAATAATCTTCAGGGTTTATGCTGGTCTGGTGTAATCGCCAAGAAAGGGTCTTTGTTCTTATTAATGCATAATTTGTTTTCTAGGGTGTGGGGTTTTTTTCTGACTTCCTTTGAAATGTTTGAAATTGGCCGCAGCTAGAATAAGAAATAGGCAACATTAACTTTCTTCAGTGCCAACTCAGTCTGCTTTGTCCATGTGCTCAAGCTTGAAATGGTCACTAGGCTTGGGTTCAGAAAGATGTCTTGTTTTATTCCACAAGTCAAATTGACAGGGACTTATTATGCCTGTCTACACAAGCAAGTAATCTGCAGCTCTGAATTGGAGAGCTAACATAAATATAGGTTTTGTCCTCATCTGTAATGCAGTTTGTAGTCCTGTTTCCTAAGATGACCTGAGAATCTTATTTATCTCTTGTAGAGATCCAGGACTCTGCCCACACACTTGATCCCCTCTGTTTCTTTGTTCAGCACACGGTTAAACATAATAGCACACAGTTAAAATTAAAGAGCATTAATAAAAGATTCTAAACGTTTATTATAGGAGTAGGGAATTGTTATGCAGTCTCCAGTATGGTGCAGAAATATTGTGGCTCTTTCTAGAGTGGTTACCTGTCAGATGTCTTGTCCTGATGACACATTGTCCTTTGTACAGTATGTGAATAGATACACATAAATCAGAATTAGTGGGATATGTCATACTTCTGGCATATCAGCATTGAAATATAAATAATAAATGTTTATTGCAGCAGGTTAATATTTTTAGCAAGAAATATTCCATAAAGTTGGTTGTTCATTTGTTTTTTTAAACACAAACTCAATTGTAATTTCTATAACTTTTTATCTACTGATGAAATTTTCATGTTTTGCTCTTTTTGAAGCTCATGTGGAAAATGAAGAACAGTATACACAAGCACTGGAGAAGTTCGGAGGCAACTGTGTTTGCAGGGATGACCCAGATTTGGGAACAGCGTTTTTAAAATTTTCTGTGTTTACAAAGGAATTAACTGCACTCTTCAAAAATTTGGTAAGAGTTACTTAATAAAAACATGCTGAAATTTTAAGGGCATTACACAGGCTGTATTTCTGAATTATAACAGCTCTTTGTGTTGAAGACAATTTGTGTTTTAGCAAGCACTGTTCTTAAAAAATTCTTGGCTTAGGAAAATGTCTCATGCACTAGCCTTTCCCCTTGCAAAACTCAAAACTAAAAAAAAGCCAAACCAAACCCAAAAACCCCAGAACAAAACCAAAAAACAAACCACCAAAAAACAAACCACCACAAAACCCAAACAAACTCAACAATTTGCTTTATAATTGTGAAACCAGCAAAACCCAACTTGGTTTACTCTGTGTTCATGTTGATTTTACTTTACTTTTTCACACTTCCCATTTATATTGATAAAAGGAGATTTTTAGTGTCCCTAGAAGAGAGAGTCTCTTGCTTCTCAGGGAAAAGGGTCAGGAAAACAAACCCAAACATAATGCTAGAATGACAGTAGTGTCCACTGGGGACCAATCCTGCAACTGAAGCCAGTAAGGCTTAAAAGCACTCTTCAGTGAGCCAAATGGGATGGAGCCAAATGGAAGAATAGGAGTTTTAATGACAAATGGAGAATTTTCAGCCTCAATTTCACATTAATCAGAGGGCACAAAAAGAGCAGAGTCTGACTACATCCTACTAACTAGAGCTTTCCCATGTCTGGGTAAGTCCCAGATTGACTTGAAACCACGTAACTCTTAAACCAGGGGCTGGGAAGGGCAGATGACCCAGATTCCTCCAAGCCTTTAAAAGTCTATGCCTGCTGAAATCAGTGGGATGGAGACACATCAAATGCTTTTATGAGTGTAGACCAAATGTCTGTAGTTTGTAGCCAGCTGCTCATAATCAGTTCTTTGGGGATTGTTTCCAGCTGATGGGATTTAGGGCAGTCCCATTCACTCCCTGATGCTGTCCTCTCTTTTTACCCAGTTGTGATGTTGATGAGAGAGAATCTGGTCCCAAATGTATTTATCAATAGTGAAATGTATTTCATATTGGTCATATTGATTTGAATATCTCTGGATGTACAAATACTATCTGAGATTACGTATCAGAAGAGGCATCCTTACTGAGTCAGTTATCCCGAGTCTCCCATACAGAGGTAGACTGCTCATATGGAAGGGGAGATACAATCAGTCTTTTAATTCATCCCTTCTGTTGACTAAAAGCCCCTCTCTCTATCATATATTAATTACAATATGGTGACTTCATTAGGTAAATGGATCTGGGAAATCTGATGCTTAGGTGGTTTTAAAAAGCAATCTACTAAAAAGCTGCACCCCCTCCCCAGAAAAGCCTTTTAGTGTATTATATTTCAAGAAGATTTTTAAAAGCTAAAAAAATGTTGTCGTTTTACCAAAATCTTAGCTATTTGTTCTCTTAAAACCAGTAATTGCTATCTTTGAAAAATGTTTCTGACAAGAATAACTTTTTTCCCCACAAACGGGAAAGGAAAATATAAATACAATAAATACCTATAGGAAGTAGGATGCATGTTCTTATTACCTGTTTGTATCCATTTAAGTGTTTTGTGTGTCTTCTCCAAGGAATATTTCTATGTCTTTTTGCTGTGTACTGCTTTTACACTAGCAACTATGTATTTTTGCTTCAGTTTGTTTGTATATGAAGAAGATCTGTCATGAGATAGTAGATAAGTGTTTAGTTTTTCTCAGTTTGTGATTCTGATTTTCTCTGTTTTTGAAGTGAATAATAATTTTGTATTGATGTAATTTTATTTTATTTAATTGCAACAGTATAGGTACTTTCTCTCTTCTTTAATACTGTCTCGTGATGGAGCTCTGTAAGGTTCTGCTCTTTCCTAATATGCTTCCTATTGTTGAGGTTTGAAGTTTTCTGTTTTCTCCTGACTAGCAAAGGAAAACTGAAGAAATGGAGAAGCCAAATGGTCCTTGAATTTGGTATCTCTCTAGGAAAATAGTTTCCTCCAGAAAGAAATACATAGGAAAAAAAGATGTAAACTTCATTATTGCTTGGAAATACCATATTTATAAACAAGAATTATAGAATTATAGTGCAAAACTATAGTTTTATGTAACTTTACCTATTAGAAGTTAATACCGTTAGAATAAATTGTTGGTAACTGATCACTTTGAAAATGTGTTCGTAAGTTCACTGATGTTGGTCGACTGCTGTCTGAACATGAGCCAGCAGTGTGCCCAGGCAGCCAAGAAGGCCAACGGCATCCTGGCCTGTGTCAGGAATGGTGTGACCAGCAGAAGCAGAGCAGGGATCCTTCCCCTGTGTTCGGTGCTGGTGAGGCTGCACCTTGAATACTGTGTTCAGTTCTGAGTCCCTCACTACTAGAAGAACATTGAGGTGCTGGAGCGTGTCCAGAGAAGGGCAGTGAAGCTGGTGAAGGGTTTAGAGCACAAGTCTTAGTGCAGCTGAGGGAGCTGGGGTTGTTTAGACTGGAGAAAATGAGGCTTAGGGGAGACTTTATCATTGTCTAAAACTACCTGAAAGGAGGTTGTAGCAAAGTGGGGTCAGTCTCTTCTCCCTCATAGCTAGTGATAGGACAAGGGGTAATGGCCTCAAGTTGCACCAGGGGAGGTTTAGGTTGGATGTCAGGAGGAATTTCTTTACCGCAAGGGTTGTCAAGCACTGGAACAGGCTGCCCAGGGAGGTAGTAGAGTCACCATCCCTGGAGGTGATTAAAATTAGAGTAGATGTCGTGCTTAGGGAATGGTCTACTGGCGGACCATGGCTGATTCGATGATTGGACTTGATGTTCTTGAAGGTCTTTTCCTACTGAAACCATTCTATTCTATGATTCTGTGATGGAGGTCTCATTTTCGAAGAGGTTACAAGGGTGTGGACTAGTGTAAAAAATACCATATGGTATTTGGAAATAATTTGGGTGTCCTGTTTTTTGTAGTCATAGCCATATATGAAACAAGCCCCATGTATTCTCTCAGAGTGGTGAGGTATACAAGTCTGAACGCTTTAAGCATAGTGGCAGTAAAACCATCCCTCTCCTCTGGTGTTTCCTTGTAGCACCCAGCATATTTTGGTTGTAAATAGATTCATCAAAAACATAGCCAAAGCCATACAAACCACCTGCTGTTAAAAAAAACAATCTGAAAGGTACTCTTTTTAAACAGCCCTATCTCTGGAGTTTCATAGGGCCCTGAATTTCCACAGATTTTAGCTGAAATGAGTGGGTATTGTGCAAGGAGGTGAGAGGACATGTTCAGGCTGGAACAGATGCCAGAGCTATTAACACTGGCAAAGCTTTAGGGCTACTGTCAAGTTTTGCTTTATCATATATTTGGCTTTTGTTTCTGGAAGCTGATGTGTTCTGTCAGCTCTTGGCCTGGGTGGCATTTAGAGCTGTAGCTCTAAAGTGCTTCTGCAAAAAGATTTTCCTTAAACTTCTCTTTAGTAAGGTAAAAGAAAGCCATTCTAGAGTTCTTTAACAGGGGGTTTTAGATTCTTCTTTACTTTAATATTTTTAAAAGTTTCCCAAAAGACTTTGATATTTTTTGGGCTTATCAAGGCATCAATGTTTTAAAATATTTCTCAACCAACTTAAGTTTGGTTGTTGTTTTTTTGTTGTTTTTTCCTTTGAATCCAGTTACTCAACTGTAAATGATACAAGTTAAAGTTCGGGTCTTGAGGTTCTTAGATGTGTTTTGCTACACTGCTTTTATGTGTGCACTTTTAAGTAGTGCATAGAACTTGGAGAAAAAACCCCAACATTTATGAACATTGGTTCTTCACATTTGAAGTACTTTATAAAGCACATCTTAAAGAGAAGAAATAAATTGACATTTACTGTGCATCAGGTTCTTGTAACTACTTACCTTAGCCTTTCTAATGCATGGTTTACGTTGTTTGGGTCAGTTTATGATATACTGTGCAGTTTTTTCTCTTGCGCTGGCTCCAATATCAAACTACAAATTTGTCTTCAACTTCTGAATTAGAAATGTTTTTAAGAAGGTTGAGTGATCGATGTCTTTTTTGGTAGTGAACTATCACAAAATACTAGAGGCATTTTCCAAGGTAACACAGTACATTCTGTGGCATACACAGTATTGCTTCTTGATGGTAACCTCCGTGCTAGTTCCTGACAGACTGATAGCACCGCAGTTCCCAGGTAGGTTAGGTCTGTATGGCACTTGCATATAATGTTAATTACTCTGTCTTGCTAATAAATTTAGCGCCAAGTGAGAAAGGTGTGAGTCTTAACATGAAAAAAGTTAGGACAAGGAAAGGCTCATTGCAACTTGTTTGCACTTCAAATATTTTTTTAAATCCTGTTCTTAGATTGCTACACCAAGAAGAACTAAAATCTGTAGTTGCCTGTCATCTTGAAAACGGATTTGGTCTGTGGAGATTAAGTAGCTATTTAACAAATTCCATTTGCTGTATTTGTTGCTCTTCTACACACTTTTGTCCTTTCTAATTAATTCGTTTAAATGTAAAGCTAATGAAACATGCTGGATTAAGAGGGCTGGAATCTGATATTTCGACTCTGTGGAAGGTAGCTGGGAGGAAGAGATTCCATGTGAGAAGTTTTTCTATTACTAATCCTTGGATATTTAGCCAGGAGAAAAGGGAGAATAGTGATAGTATTTTTCTGACCATATGCTCCTGTTTTACTTTATTTAATAAATGTAAGAAGAAATGAGATTTGCTTAATTGTAAAAGGTAACAAATAACAAAACCAAGGGAGCTACCTTTTCTGTATTATACAATGAACTTTCTTAAGTTATGCCTAGTTTTGTTTTTTTTTCCCAGGGTAATAGTTCAGACCTAGGTTTTAAAAACTACATTTGGTGTCTGAAGCTTCACAAGCATGTTTTGTTTAGAAGAACTCATTGTAGCTTTTTTTAATGCGGTTGACTACACTTACACATATTTGAGGTTGGAGTATTGTACGTGAAGCCAATGTTTTAAGTTGTGTTGTTTCTGTTTTCCACTGATACACTTGAGGAAAGATTGGCTTAATGGTGAGAGTGAAAAAGTAAGAGTATTGTTTGATTTACACTTGTAAAGACATAAACCAAGATGTAATAATTCCTCCTTAGTGGCATGGGTTCAGCTCCACCTGGAATCTTATCTGTATTTCTTTGCCAAAAAGGTATTGATCCAACTGGAAGAAATTCAGAGGACAGTAACAAAAAATTATCAGGGCTTGAATGGGTTGATTTATGAAGAAAGCTTAGCAGAGTTGGAACTGGCCTCACAGAGAACTATAATTGTAGAAGAGGAAAATAATACACTGCATATTAATGGAATCTCATTGTGAAAATATTAGATGAAGTGTCTCGGAGAAAGCCATGGAAGCTACCACTTAGATGATTTAACCTACGTTAGAAAGTATGCAATTGGGAATTTTCCTCGACTGGCAAGGAAGATGGGCTGGAAGAACCTCAAGTCTCTTTCTTGCTTTGCTTTTAAAATTCTGCAATTTATGCTTTTACATAGACCTTTAAAAATGTGTTTCCTGTCATTTTGCACTTGCATTTCCTAACAGAGAGGCTCCCAGCCTGTGGTTTGCTGTCGCTGGTGGTACAAGGACTGTTTCCAAGTAGTACATGGTGGCAACACTTGGTATCTTGTGCGAAGGCATTTTTCTAGGCAGCTGAGCCAGCAGCTCCATGTGGACATGTAGTGGTGTTCAACTCCTTCTCTTGAGTCCCTTTCTGTACCAAATATATGGGTGGTGGGTGATGTCCCACCTCAGCCACCCGCCTGGTGGGGCACAGTTTGTGCTGTGGGACACCTCACTGCGCTGCAGGTGGGGCAGGGGGTGAGGACAGAGGAAAGCAGCATTGTGTCCTTGTGTGTAAGGAGGAGGTGCGGTGCAAAGATGAAAGTTTGTGCTCTCTGTTACATCGTTTTATGAAGTCTTGGGGTTAGATGCTAAAAACTTAAAGTTCAGACAAATAAACAGCATCTCATCTGTAGCAGATGTTCTGATTTCCACTTGCTCCCTGCTGTGTTGGTTGGCCTTGTCCTGGTAGAGCTCACATCACTGGGAAAACTCTTGGAAAGTATTAAATCCAGTAGTACTTGCCATAAGAAGATGAAAATAACTTAAACAGGCATTTGTCAGTAGGCAGTACTGCCATTGCTTGCACTCACCTGAGTTCATTGGTGGTTGAGAAGCCCACGACCAAGTACATGCGACTGCCCCTAGAATGTAGTGATGGCAATAGGAGTCATGTCATACACAGTTCGACTGCCTGGATTTTAGTTTAAATTGAAAACATTCTAAGGTCTGCTCTGCTTATCGGCATGTTAAGAAAAGTATTTAACTTCTGAAGTAGTAAAAAGGGGTTTGGTGGTGGTGGTTTTTGGGGTTTTTTCCTTGGATTTAGCAAACAAAGCCCATTGAAATATTGCAGGCCCCAGTATCCAAAGCTATTCGGGAAAAGACTCATTAAAGCAATTGGGAGGGCTGACAAATGAAGAACTTCAATGTTTAGTCATAGACTCTTAAACTACTTGAAAATCTCTCCCCTCCGCAAACGTTGGCTTGCCTGTTGCCTCTGCCACTGCTTCTGGCAGCTCTATGTTTGTTTATTTTTACATTCTCCCTCCTGCTGTTTCTTCTCCTCCTCTGATACTTCTTCAGCTTAGGAAGTTTTAATTTATTGCCCTGTCTCTGTCATCTTATCTTGTTGGAAGCTGTCAGAGGAAAACTGTGAGTCTGCCAAAGCAGCGGTGTTGGAAGTGGAAACCAAGTCAACTATTTTTTTTTCTTTCTTTTTTTAAAAACACATGGACCTCACTAGTGTTCCTCTGACACAGGATGACTTTAATTTCTGTGAAGCTTTCCTGCACCTCTGTGCATGTTTCTTTCTAAAGAATATTTTAAAATATAGAACAGTCAAAATGTCGAGACAGTTATATATGTTTTAGCTCTCTATATACACACAGTCAAGGAACTGCAGTATATTAATGCTTCTTGCGTGCCAAAAATGGGTTGATATTTTTAGATAGTTCAGCTTAAGCCTCTCAAGAAAGAGGAGAAAAACATGTAAGATCTTCCTTATGTATATTGCATGCCGATTTATAGATATGAGCAAGTATGATTCATCTAACTAGGTTGATAATGACAACTTCATGCATTATGTATGTTTAAATTTGTCACAAATAAAATAGGAGCATAGGGAGTACAATAGACAGATAGTAATGTTACAGGTGATAGCACACAGAAGGAATTAATTGGAAGAGTCAAACATTCTCCAAACTTCTAAAGAGAATGTTGGGTTTTCCCCTCTTGTTCTTTTTATAAAGTTGCTTTGGACTTCAGGCCCCATGACTTGAAATTCTGCGAAACATCCAGAAGGGTTTTGGAGGCTGATTGATGTTTACATGAACATGACTGGAATCATACTGCAGGGTCTGACAGGATTTCTTTTCTGACTTAAGGAAAAAACAGCTGTCTTGTGTCTGCTGTTGAGAAATGCTTTATTCTTACTTTGTGCACAGGTATCTGAATTTGAAGAATAATTAAATAGAGGCTATGAAAGTATTTATCTTTAGCTTGGTCATTTGATTGCATCATAGTAACAAAATAGAATAACAAAGTAGAAAACTTTGCTTGGGATGACATCTTAGATGAGGCCTCTTCTGCTTCTCCACCCGGACAGCCGTTCTGGATGTGCATGTCCAGAGGTGTATGTGTTCCATCTGTCTTCTTGTAGAAGTTCTTATTTTTTTACCTAAGTTTTGTATGATTGAAACCCTTTCACTTATCTCTTGTGTCTACAAGATGTAATTTTACTTCCTTTGAGCATGGTTCTGTTGATATGCAGATGTTGTAGTAGTGCTGAGGACTTACAAGGTAGATCGTTTCCAGCATTGCCAGCTAAGCATGTGCTGATATTGCTCATTCAAGTTTTATAGGAGTTATTTAAAAAAACCCCACACAGTTCACATTTAACTTGTTGATTCTAAAGGGCTGTGGTTGAGTCCTGCAGCTTTTTGAGGATGAGAAAAAGTGGGATGGAGGAGGGGAAGTGTAATTTGTGGTAAGAGTTTCAAAGACCAGATTTTCTATATTTCTTTAAGCTTCCCATGCAGAGGCAATCTGTTTAACCTTTAAATTTGATCTATGTTCATTCTCTCTTTGCTGGCTGAAATTTCAAGCAAATACATTAAGGCAGCAAGGATGGGGACTTGGAGAACTTTGTTTTAATAGCAGCTGTTGAGTACCAGTGGGGATGGGACCCTGAGTCTGTTCTGGTGAGGCCACCGAGTAACTGGAGGGTGATAACGTTTTGTATTCTTCCATTCTGGGAAGGCTGAAAGATCACAATTGGAAATGCTTTTACTTGACGTTCCCGTTAGTCTCCTTTCTTCTCTGGGTGGGTTACACTAGAAGGGACTTTGATATTCCTGAAGAAACAGAAGCATTTCTTCCTTCGTGATGCAAAGTTCTTTCCGTACTTTGAACATTTGAAATCCGTCTTCATCTGGGCATTGTAGTACTTTTTGAAAAAAAGTCACATTTTAAAATAACAGCTTATAATAACATCAGAAAGAGAAACCCATCCAAAGGCAATCTTTGCTAAACTACTGCAAAGGTTATTTTGGGTTTTTTTGCCATTGTGTGCTTCTGAAGTACTCCAGTTTTTACTCTTCAGTGCAGTCCATTTGAATTGTTATAGTTTAAACTCTGTGCCTAGGCATCGTGGCCCATACCTTGAACGAGTTCCCTGCATCATAAAGAATTGGACATGAAGTCTTTCTTTTCCTGGTGTATGCCCCTTACTATCTTATTTCTACTCTCTTTCTTCCTTCTTTTCACTTATAAAAATGTTATCATACAGATACCTATCCAAAACCATGATTACTTTACTGTTGCCTTAATTTGAACTTTTTTCTTCTCAAATTACTTGTTGACTCTTGAATTACGTACATACTCAAGACCTCATAAAATCCTTATTTCAAAGTTTGTGTGAGATAAAGAAGACAGATGTATTACTTTTTAAAAATACATGGAGAATATTTGAGTAGTGGCTTTTTTACAGGCCAGCACTCTGTCTTTATAACTTCTGGCAGAGTGAGATGCCATGTACTGTGAGAATAGCAGATACTTTTTATGGAATATGTCTGAAAAGACTGGAAAATAAGCAAGATAAATTTAAAATATACTGATGAACTTAAAATATATAAGTGATTAAAAACTCTATTATTGTTTTTTGTATTATTTAAATAGTGAAATCAGGCAATGTGAAAATTAGTGCTCTTACTTTGCAGTCACTGTTGGATGAGATATTTATCCTCAGCAGTAATTTTGCAGGTTTCCTGCTGGCTTGGGTTATAGTGTTTCCAGAGTAAGTTTAATTAACTCATGTTCTCTCCATCTTTGATAATGGACTGTGCTGATAAACATCTTCATAAAGCAGGAAAAGAATATATAAAATTTCCTTGCGAAACTTACTGAAATCTGTGGATTGAGATAGTGTATGTTCTGCATTAAAATATATTAACTGTTTTGATGTGATTTTCTTGTTACAGATTCAGAATATGAACAACATAATCACTTTTCCATTGGACAGTTTGCTGAAGGGAGATCTGAAAGGAGTGAAAGGGGTATGTTTATCTTCTTATTTTTATATAAAATTATTGTTGGTACAATAAATACATTTAGCTAGTGTATTAATGTTACTTGATGGAAGTCATGGGATACTAGAGTAACGTATTAGCTTAATAAGCATGACATCTATTTTTTTTTTAAATGAATTGAGTCATCTCTTCTGCTTGTGGTTTCACATAGAGCATGGTCTTGATTATGTGTACAAAAAAAAATGTTGGGAAGTTTTGAAAGCAGCCCTGAGATACAGAAGACAAGCAGAGAAAGAGATGTAAGAATTCCGATATTTACTCAGTTGAGGAGTGGATAGTACTTTATTCAGAAGAATTATTATGAATGTATTTATTTAGCATTCTAAACTTACCTGGAACTGTATGGATTATTAAGAAAGACATATTGGACTGCATGAGCAGAGGATTTTTCTTAACAAAGCTGGAATTTACTTGTGCCTTCAGGATATTTCCTATTTGAAATAATTATAACTTAGTACTCAAATGATGATCTGTTTATAATAAATTTCAAAGCCTATAGCCAACAGACTTATTTGGCTTACACTTTGTTTACTACTGAGCAGACAGGAAACGAGTGGCAGCTACTGTTCTAGGACGTTGGAGGAAGAAGAAAAATGTACATAGACTAAAAATGGTCTCTGTAAATTACTGGAGAAGAGAGATTATTTATAGTCTTTGTATTGCTTGCTTACCACATTTCATTCCTCTTGTTCTTCTCTTTTTCTATGTCAGAATAAATACATTTATTACAATACAGTGTTGTCCCATGTTCCTGACTTGAGAAAAAAATCAAATGCTGCTTTAATTACTTTCATAATTGTTGAAATAATTAGCTGACATGTAAGAATTCGTACCTAATCTGTAGTTGCAAAGTTTTTCCAGCATCTGACAGTTAACAATGTTTTTTTTTGTTGTAGTTGGCTGATCTCTTGAACTTCAGCAGAATTTCAACTGCTGCATTTTTAGACATCGGTGATAGTATTTTACAACTTAAGATCATTTTATCATAAGTGGCTTCTTCAGAGGGAATAAAGGAATTTGAAACATAAGTAATTCAAAATTCTCACAGAATTAGTTACGTTGAGCCATATAGCCTATACTGCTCCCATTAAGTCAGTGGGAAATTGATTTCTTTAACTTTAGTGGGATGAATCAAGTCCTTAGCCAAGGCTGTACCACAGCCTCAGAACAGGGACTTCTTTCCAATGGAGCCAGAGGTGGAATGACAAGAAAATAGCTGATTTGATTAATTGCACAGTGTGCTCTTGGGATGACATGTGATTACACCTTTTAAGGAATAAAATGGAGCTGTAAAGGGCATAGAGATGCATTTAAAAACATGAGTATCTTAATTCTGCGTGCAAGGTTGTTTTTTGTATGTGCAAGATTGCTTTTACACAATTCTTAGGTGAGCTATTCAAGAAAGAGTGGAGTCCCTCATTCTGGTAGGCACTGCAAATGGCCACGGTGTGTCTTCATTGTTGGATCCACAGCATTTTTCATGTAAATAAATAACTATTTTTTTCCTTTTTCTTGACAGGACCTGAAAAAGCCCTTTGATAAAGCTTGGAAGGACTATGAAACAAAAGTGTATGTATCTTTTAAACTCTTATTTAAAAAGGAAGTATAACTGAAATCTGTAAAGGTCATTATTTAATGTTAAGGTCCCAGACAGAAGTCTTAGTTGTGAAGCTGAGCTTTTTTTTTTTTTTTCCCCTCCGTAAAACCTGGAAAATACAAGTGCATATCAGTCAAATTCTGTAATATTCAACTTATTTCATAAGTAAATTGTCTTGTGTCTGTTTGTGCCATGACAGTGTGTGTGGTAGACCTCCTTGCTTAATGAAGTTCCAAGTACTGAGCTTAATTTCCCAGTGCGTGTTCTTCCACTGCATATTCTTCCACTTCAGTTGAGAAAGTTTTGCTTTAATTGGGAAAGAAATTTTATTATTTTTTTTTTATAGTATCCATACTACTACCCTGTAATGTGCTACACTGGAAAGTCCACCTCCTTTTCTGCCTTGCTCTGCTTTTGGAGGACACTACTGTGTAAAATGAAAAGTTATCTGCCCAGTGCTTTCATCCTTCACCACCAAAAGTCCAACAACGTAATTGCACTTGATGTCATTTTTAAGCATTTTTTGTTGTTATTGTTTTTCTTCTCATCAGTGACTAATTCACTACAATTAGCAAGTTTCTTTAGTTGAAGAGCATAGAAGAAATTATATACTTTATGCCTGAATGTTTTGAAATGTCTTTTAAAAAAATATCAAGAGTATGCAAGTCAAGTTTTACTTCTGAATTTGTTAGCCTAAACCTTGTAGTGACTCTGTAATGTCTCTGTCTCTTGCACATCTTATGAGACTGTGCCCAATGCTGAGATCTCTAGGAAGACTATTTGATGCTGAGCCTTTGGCACTCAGCAATGAGGTGGTAAGGCTGGTGAGGGTGTTTGCTGCTGCCTTTCCAAAACTGCACTTGCTTCCTTAGGAACCTTAGTAAACCACATTGAATTAGTGCAGTTTGAGATGATAGAAAGAGTAGAGAGATGGATATTTTCTGCATTTAATGCCAAGGTTAGATGCCCTGAGGAGGTAATTGTGTACTAGAAGTGGGTGAACACCTATCTGAGTCTTGTCAACTGTGTCTCATGTTGTATGTCTAGCCCAATTTACCATAAGCCACTTGTTTGAAGGTAGCTGATGTACAGTATAAACAGCTATAGAATCAGTTTTAGTAACAATTTTCTATAAAGCTTAAATGAATCAAATGACTCCACAAAGCTCAGCACCGAAGATCAAACATTAATTTTGATACTTTGTAAACCTTCAAGTGGTTTAGTGCCCTACATCAGGTAGAGTTGTTTCCTGGGTTGGCCATGTCAATTGTATCAGCACAGCTGATAGTCTCTGAAGTAGAATTTTGTAGTGGATTTTATTTCTTATTCCACTATTACCTGGATTGTGTTGTTAGAGTTTTGTGTCACGCATCCAGCATATTTGATCTTCTGAGATAGTGCTGCATCAGACCATTTCTGATGACACAGGTCCAGAAGGATCAAATATAATAAAACTGTTTAACGTAAACAGCTTACAGATCCCCAGCCACCTAGAGGAAATCTAGGAACATTTTTTAGTTTACTTGTTTTTGCACAGTTATGATTCTGTGGTGCCCACTGAGTTGGCCCATCTGAAGTCATGTGCAAACAGTTTTCAGAAATTATTCCTGTAGGTGATTTACTTACAAAAACAGTAAGTTTATCAAGTTAGCTAAATTTCATTATTCCTTTTGTGAATAACAATAAGGATGAGTTAATTGGTGCTTTCTAGGCTTGCTTTGTGAGGAGGACTTGAGTAGCTTCTGGTTTTTGAAACCTCCTGGCTGTAGCTGGGTTTTCATAACAAGACACTCTGACATACAGAGATAAACCTCCAGTCTGACAGTCTCAATCCTGGGAAGATTGTGATGGCTCCAGTGTTTTGTGTTCTTAATACCAGTGACCAATTTCACTTGGTGCCGTGCCAGTTATTGGCTGTTGAAGTAATTAAGATTTCTAATCATTGCCCATGGCAGTAGTTGATCTCTGAGGATGGGCCATAAAGAACAGCCCTGTAATTTAGTCTGCTGTTGTCTACCAGTGCTTGATTGCTGGATCTGAAAGCTTGTTTATTTATGTATCATTTAATTAATAATGACATCCCACAAAGTTTATATGCAGAATTTAAAATAAGATTGCATGCTGCTGGGACATATACCAAGAACAGAGTTACTACTGGACCAAGATGTCTGATGCTTTTAGAATTTCTGATATAATATTCTCCAGGATGTGTACATTGCAGTGATGTAAAGATTTGTACTTTGATCCTCAGTTTGGTAAGTGCACGTGGTCTGTTTCAGAGTCAGGTACTCCAGAAATATTTGCCTTTGTTTAAATCTGTATATTTGGGGATTCTCATTTGAGTCTAAGGACAGTAGATACCTGGAAACATTGCTGTGTTTGTTATTTCATTCAGGACCCAAAAATGTGATGTTGACATTGAGGTTTTTTTGTTCCTTTTAGCCAGCAGTCCTTTAGAAAACCAGCTTTATGACTTTGCTTTCAAATAAGACATTTGATTTCTGATCTGAAACAGGTTCCTTTATCTACTGTAAGGAGATACCCCTTTCCAAGTTACCTGTGTAGTTTCTGCAAGATGTTTTAACAAATTAAGCACCTTGACAATGCTTATTTCTAAGCCATTTATGTGTCAGATTATTCAGTGCATAAACTGAAGGTAGCACATGTTCATCAGGAAATTCTTTCAGATCCATTACCATTTCCTGTGATATTTCCAGGTGGTAGGATGGTACAATTGCTGTGTGCTCTAGGTTTTTTTTTAAGTGGTTGGATGAAAGCCCCACATCATTATTCTAGAGTTTGAAGCTCTCAGCCTAGCCTGTTGGACTCCTTCACTTTGATCAGGAGCACAGGATCATCTGCTTGAGGCTTGGGATAGGGAGCCTGGGAATTCTATGTACAGAAAAATTCTTCAAAAAAGGGGCTTTTTTTTCCTTTTTCTTTCCTTTTTTGGTGGTGGTTTTACAACAGCAGAATTACTTATTGTGACTTAAGCTTGGCAGTCAGGGAATATTGTTTTCCCGTGCAAACTGCCTGACTTTGACCAAAGAGCGGACCAATAGTTCTATTGAGTTAAATTCAGACTGGAGTTTCCTCAAGACCCCCACACCTGCAGGAGGACTGTGGGATTTGTCAGACCCCCTTGTATATAAGATCAGTTCCCAGATAAGTTAAGATGTGAGAATATTAATTGGTGCCTGAATCTGTTCAGGTCAGCTTTATTATCTGCTAAATTTTGGACATTGGGAAACAGTGGGGCTTTTCTGGGTTGCTATTGTATGTGCCACTGAGATTTCTTGAGTTAATAACTGTTTTGGTTCTGTGGCTGTCCCAAGTGGGTCTGAACTTCTTTGTAGCTGTGCGTTTTGGCCATCTGTAGCAGTGATGGAGTCAGCTGAAGAATTCTTAATCTTGCATTGAATTTCTTTGTTGCAATGCCTTCGTCGTCTCTGCCTTAACAAAAAGGGCAAAGGGACTGGGAGAGCTGACCTCATTCTCCCCGACTGCTTGTGTTGCCAGGGTGGGATGGTGGATGTAGGTGCTAAAAGCCAGAGGTTTGCTCAGCCTTCTTCAGTCTGTTACCTTAAATGACTCCTTGTTTGGACTGTGCCTAAAACGAGTCCTAGGTTTATGCTTAGCTATCTTTTCCAGTGACACTTCTTCAAATATGTTAGTATCTCTTCTTATTCTTTCTTTTCCTTTCTTTCTTTTTCTTTTCCCTCTGGGTTAACAGCCATTCAAGGCTGCTAGGCTGTTCTTTGTCTGCGTATCCCTCTGTATCATATGCTTAAAATCATACCATGCATCTGCATTTCCTAGTCACAAGTGCAGATCTGTGAAGCTAAGTGCTAGATATCAAAGTGGTATTTTTGTAGTCTGTGGAGAAGTGACAGTGTCTTCATCCTGATTTCTGTCTCACTAGGCTGTCTTTATAAGGAAGAATTGGAGCTTATTTCCTTCAATATCTCACCTCCCTTACTTGCACCTTTGTGATGACATATCAGATGCTAATATAACCAAGTATGACCTATTTGAAAAGAACTTAGTTAAAAATGGCATTTGTTTTGTTTTCTTTTCTTTTTTCCTGTAACAATTTCTGAGCGGCTACTTCAAGCTCTGTATGTAATTAGGTGTGTTTAAAAATTACTACGTTTCTAGTCTTGTTTGGGGTCCATTCTTCTGCTCTTGGATCACTATCCATCAGTGTTGATTATCATGCAACTTCTTTGCCCTATAACTACCCAACTTCTCGGAGTATTTTCCTGAAGAAAAATACGCCACCTTAGCTGAAGTAAGTGAGGGAGGCTGGATCCATTTTTCTTTATAACATGGAACTGTTCTTGAATAAGGGAGTAAGAGGAGCAAGTAACGCATAGTTTTGTGCCAGCCTACCTCGATCAAAAATTGGGAACATCCTGAGGTGACATTAATGAATAATTCATCTTTTCTCACCATCAGTCATTAACATGCTTCAGTTGAAGCCATAAAGATTTTAAGATGTTTTTAAAGCTTTAAAGTAGTTAAAAGCAGTGTGTTTCTCTTAGGACCTCAGTTAAAGTCTTTGTTTCTCATATAAGAGCTGGGTGCTGCTGCCTGTCACTACAGCAGGACTTGTCTGTCTGTGTCCTCTGGGCAGAATTGGTGCAGACTGAGCTCTTTTTGTTAGGAGGCAGTTGCTTTCCCCATGTACTTAAACACTAATGGCAGACGCGGCGGGGGAGCATATGGGGAAGGAGTACACATGTCAGAAAATCTGCTCATTCTCCCAGCAGGGAAACCGTATTCAACAAGGCAGCGAGCCAGATTTCACCCACATTCTTCAGTTTAATGGGTCCTGTTGTGGTAGATGTTGAGGTAAAGACATTGTATCCATTTTGCTCAGGAAATAGAAGCATAAACTTATTGAAGCATATTATTTATTCTTTCTTTAGCTCAGTAGTAGTGTCTGTATTCCAGACACAGACCTGTCTTTCCTGAAAAGAAAGAGATGTTAATTTTTTTAAGTAAAGGTGTCTTGTTTTTAGGCCCATAAATACATATCTTCAGAAGTCCTCTGCTAATTAGTGTTGTGCTAATAGTATGAAACTCAAATGCTTAATGAATACTAACAGGCTTTTCCTGGGGAGGCGGTCTCCCTCTCCTCCTTTGCTGTTCTCCTGTTAAAAGCCAAGCATGAGGTCTGTTATGCACAACTGAGTGAATTCAGAGAGCGAGTTGTGTGAATGTGCTTATGGGATTATAAGATCAAGGCAGTAGACTGAGGTGCATTGCATTACTGTGCAGAAACACAAGTACTCGTATCTAGATATAACTATCATTAATGATTTGCTTCTGAACCATTTGAAGTCAATGGAAGAACGAACAAATTCTTGTTAAAGTCTTCTGTAAAGATGTCTGCAAAACTATTTGATTAAGTGATGATGTTTCTGCTTCGGTAAACTTGTTTTTTAAACAATATCTAAGAAAAATTATCTGAAAATTCTGCAAGCTTTTCTTAAGTTACTTCTTCAGAGCTCTAACTTGACTCAGTAGATCATTGATATTCATCGATCACAGGTATGTCTACCGTGTTTCCTTTTAAGGCATGTACATAAGACAAAGTGGAGATCACAGCTTTGAAATAGTGGCATAGAGTGAAAGTGCTAAACAAGACAGCTTTAATATAGAATCATAGAATAGAATAGTGGTATCATTTAGGTTGGAAAGGACTTTTAAGATCGAGTCCAACCATAAATCTAATACTGCCAAGTCCACCACTAAACCATGTCCATAAGTGCCACGTCTACACATATTTTAAATACCTCCAGGGATGATGACTCAACCACTTCCCTGGGAAGCCTGTTCTAGTGTTTTATAACCCTTTCAATGAAGAGTTTTTTCCTAATATCCAATCTAAACCTCCCCTGTCTGTTTCCTCTTGTCCTAGTGCTTGTTACTTGGGAGAAGAGACCAACACCCACCTCACTACAACCTCCTTTCAGGTAGTTGTAGAGAGCAAGAAGGTCTTCCCTCAGCCTCTTCTTCTCCCTCAGCTGCTCCTCATAATTCTTGTGCTCCACACCCTTCATCAGCTTTGTTACCTTTCTGTGGATATGCTCCAGCACCTCAATGTCTTTCTTGTAGTGAGGGGCCCAAAACTGAACACAATATTTGAGGTGCAGCCTCACCAGTGCTGAGAACAGGGGGACAATCACTTCTCTGGTCCTAATGGTCACACTGTTTCTGATACAAGTGAGAATGCCATTGGCCTTCTTGGCCACCTGGGCACACTACTGGCCCATGTTCAGTTGCTGTTGACCAACACCCCTAGGTCCTTCTCCACCAGGCAGCTTTCCAGCCACTCTTCCCCAAGCCTGTAGCGCTGCATGGGGTTGTTATGATCCAAGTGCAGGACCCAGCACTTGGCCTTGTTGAACCTCATAAAAGTGGCCTCAGCCCATTGATTCAGTCTGTCCGAATCCCTCTGCAGAGCCTTCCTACCCTCAGGCAGATCAACACTCCCTCCCAACTTAGTGTCATCTGCAAACTTACTGAGGGTGATCCCCTCATCCAGATCATTGATAAAGATGTTAAATGGAACTGGCTTCAATACTGAGCCCTAGGGAATACCACTTGTGACTGACTGCCAACTGGATTTAATTCCATTCACCACCACTCTTTAGGTCTGTCCATCCAGCCAGTTTTTAACCAGTGAAGAGTACGCCTGTCCAAACCATGAGCAACCAGTTTCTCCAGCAGAGTGCTGTGGAAAATGGTGTCAAAAGACTTCACTGAAGTCCAGGTAGACAACATCCACAATATACTGCTTTGAACCTGAGATTTCATATTAAGTATTTTTATTTTGAATGAGATTACCTGTGAATTAAATGGAAAAATCTTTGAATGAAGCTGCAGATATTATGGATGAAATGCTGGAAAGATCTGGATATGTTTTGGCATTCTGCCTTCTTTTCACCTATCCTTCAGTACAGGATGAATGAAGGGCAAAAGCTTTCCAGCATTTCCAAAAGCAAAAAATGACTTCTTTATTCAGGAATTGGGTGATGAGAGAGAGAGTCATGCTTTGCTGTCAGCCTTTACAAACAGTGGGATAAAATAAATGGAGGCCCTTTCACTGAAAGTCTTTGGCAAGTTAAATAGTAAAATAAGTCCTATCTCTTTAAAGTTGTTGGGTTTTTTTTAAAGCCTACTTTGATGTTTATTTGTACCATGATCATTTGCTTGCGTCTTATTGCTTCTAGAGAATTTCTCTAGAGTTTTCCCTGTTTTCTTACTGATTTTGCTTGATTCACCTACTTGGAAAACCTGAATACTCTTTCTTTGAAAATTTCTTTTGAATACTCTTTCTTTGGAAATTCCGCAGTGGTACAACACAGTAGTACTGTCTTTGCCAGAAGGATTTGGTTAGTGTCACAGTAGAATGAACCTTGAAGCTGAGTTGACCCTTGCATTTGGATAGGAAACACAGCCAGCGTTTACCCCTTGGAAGATTTGCGTGCAACACTGCTGTGTGTGGTTTCTTTGTTTCCCTGGAAACTAAGTGCCCTGTAGTATCAGTCAGATAGGAGATAGCGTATTACTGTAGCAAAACAGCAGGTTAAATCCTGGATTGCAAAGCTGAAAATGTAGTTAGAGACTAAAAGCATAAATACTAGGGAAATGCAGACGTGAAATGCACCATCGTGTATCTCTGGTACTTGTCAGCAAGAGATTGTTTGGGTTTTTTTGTGAAGCATCTCTGAAGTTTTTGAAGCCATGGAACCTGAAGCTCCAGCAAACAGCTTCAAGGATGTCTTATTTCTCTGAATTATTTGGTAATGTTGGTATACTTTAGTCTTGGTTTAATTACTTTTTGCCCGTGTAATATGATTTTTTCCTTTTAAAGAGTAGAAAGGACTCCTTCCCAAAATCTAGCTCTTCCTTTAAAAGGAATTCAGTTTCTTAAAACAGTATATACTGTAATGTGGTGCATAGTGTTTGACTCTTTGTTAGTGGCAGTGTTAGTTGTCTTTTGGTTTAACTAGCATTTAGAGACACCTTTTGACATGTTAATAAGCTCTTAAAGTTTTAGAGGTGGTTGTGTCATCCTGTGTTTGGTTATTGCTCTCTGTAAACAATGAAAATACAGTACAACAGCAATGGAGAGTTATTAGACTTGACTCACATTTCAGTGAGATCTCTGGCCTCATGAATTGCTAGATTCTTGTGGAACTTGCAAGAACTAAAACCAGGTTTGACTTTTTTAGGACTATCAGGTATGATCTGATGTAAACTCTCCTAGAATGTGTGCTAGAAAAGAGTCACCTATTTGTCATTTTTTGTGAAACTTTTTGTAATGATTTATCTTCCTTGTTCATGGTTGATGTCTGGTTAATTCTTGTGTTTGGACTCTTTATTCTGTGACTACAAACCAGCATAACTGGCAGTAAGTGGCTAAGAGTACAGACTTATTTTTGATGAAAACACTGTTCTGGAATCGAGTTTTTATTCCGGTGAGTGAAAGTTTTCAGAATATTTACTTCAAAGGAGAGGAGCTTCCCTTCAAACATGTGTTTCTGGTGGGATGTGATGGGCTAAGGAGCACAGTGCTGGCTGCTGGAATAGTGCATGGGGGTGGCTGTGCTGTGCCTGCCAGAACCCAGGACGCTGTGGGCCTTTTTGAATTGCTATTCAAAATGTTTCCCTATGGGAATGTTATGGGATGGGATTAATGGGATTAATTCCAGTTTTCCTTTGCTGCTTGAGGTGTAAGAGGAGGCAGTTCCTCATTTTTGAGAAGTCTAAGTACAGAATATATTGTTGACTAGAAGTCCTTAGACCATCTAGGACATTTTCCTATAAGCTGTTAGGGTAATGTTAACATCAGGTTAAGAGAGCACTTGAGACATGTCATCTGTTCAGAGGAAGAGCTGAGAGACACTTGACTGCCCGAGAGGAGGTACGACAGTGCGTGTGTTATTTGTTTCTCTCATCTGCTTCCTGTATTCCTGTGTAAATCTTCCTCTTGTTCAAAAGCAGTATAGTGTTTCCTCAGGAAGCTCTTTCCAGAATTTTCAGCTTCTAAAGGGTACAAGTGGTAAACTAAAAGTCTCTCCGAAAAGTAAACACCCTCATCTATTTTATTTAATACATACCTTATTTCATATCAGGCCTGTCTGACTGGGTAGTATAATTATGCTACTGCCTTTCGGAATAATATTAAGAATAGCTGTAACGAACGTGTAAGTGTGTTTAGAGGAGTTAGACTGTATGGCAGGCATTGGTTCTTCATTTATATTCTGCAGAAGAACCTGTTTTATTCAGAGCTCTTGGAAAATGTTAATGGAAACTTTTAGGGAATTAGGACAGCTGGTCTAGCAGACTTCAAAGTCTGCAACACAGCCGGCTGGCCAGCATTCCCAGTGCCAACTGGCTCAGTAGCAAGTAGAGAAGGCAACTGTGAGTTTGGCTTAGGAAACCCTGTATATATAGATGATGACTTGATGACAGGCAAGACTCAATAAATCTGGTGACATAATTGAACTCTGTTAACCAGTGTCTGGTCAGCTGGGATTAAAACATCCCCCTACATTTTCAATTCAAATTCATTATTTTGTTTCCGGATTATTTTATTTTTTCTACAATGCAAGAACTTAGTATCTTCCTCTCATTTAGTATCTACTTTTGGAATGTCTGTCGGGACATTATCTTAACAGATGACTGAATTAGTTTTCAGCTACTGTCTGTCATTCCTGATCTTTAGTCATTGTCAGGTTTCAAATGAAATGTCATCTGGAAGTATGTCACATGCAAAGCTACGAGAGTTTGGTTCTGCATCTGTCAGCAGACTTTGTGAATAACCAGATTTCCTGAGAGACTGTGAATTTGTCACTTCATTGACTGATTCTTTGCTTTATAGTACAAAAATAGAGAAGGAGAAAAAAGAGCATGCTAAGCTGCATGGGATGATCCGTACAGAAATAAGTGGAGCTGAAATTGCAGAAGAGATGGAAAAAGAAAGAAGGTTCTTCCAGTTACAGATGTGTGAGGTAAGATTCAGTGTGAAATTCATATTGTTCTGCTAATATTTTTAGGAAAATTTTGAAAAGCACAATGTTTTAATGGCACCTGTGATGTTAAAGGGAAACGTAAAGTTATTAATGAACTCCATTTGCTAAAATACTGTTGTGTTTTTTTTATCCTGCTATACTAACCTTGCAGGGAATTTTGATCTTTTCTAATTTCACTTAACAAGTAAATTATAGAGTAAATAAATAATGCAAAGCTCAATTAAACACTAAGAGATGTTAATAAATAAGCCTTTACACTACTGCTTCACTATAAGTTATTTTAAGCCCTAGATCATTCTCTGAATTGTGTGCTGACAGCTGTTGCGTTATTATGAGGAGAGACTCCAGTCTAGCACACTGTTGGGCTGGTGCAGAAAAAAATGTTCTAAGGATGGAATCCAGTGGCCTTTCAAGATGTTTCTACTTTGAAATCTGTTAAGTTTCATGTGAATATTTTTGGTTCAATTCCTTTAAGTGGATGTCAGGTTCCATGGCTGGGAATTCAAGTTGCTGTGTTTGTTCTTACTATGCATTAACTCAAAAGTGTGGTGCTTCTGCTGGTTTTACTATGATGATTAGAGCTAATTTGACTCATGAGCCAATGTAGCTTAACAGCATTTGTCCTGAATGACATGATGAGTAACTGCATGCACTGATAGTAGAAAAGTTTCACATTCCTATATGGAGTCAGAGTGAAGTATTCAAAACTGATGAAGGGATTTGAGTACCGAATAAGCACATGGAGTTGCCAACAAATTGCACATCTGTATCCTTCCTAAGAAACAACCAGGAACAGATGCTTCTCTCTTCCTGTGTAGCAGTGAAGGAGGAGTTCACTTTAGTCAGTTGTAGCGATAATAAAATGCAGGGTGAAGTCTGTGAAGTTGAATCAAGTTACCTTAAGGGTGGAATAGGTGAAGTGTATCCTGTATTTCTTCTGATTTTGGGGAAAAAACTTTATACTCGGTTACCTCTGAGTAGTCATAAAAGGGGACTTTGTTTTAATTTTGTTCGTAAATCAGAAGTGTGACACACTCAAGTTGTGTCATAAATACGGCTAGTTCTCTATACATTGTGAAGGTGAGTGGAATACCAGATACAGTTAAGGACTCCTGTAAATATTTGGTCAATCTTACTTCTGCTTACATGGCTGACATCTTTTGTGCTGTGGCATTCAGGAGAGGAGCTGTCACTTAATATGGACTTCGATTGTGCCTAATGCAAAAGGGCACTAATTACACTTTTTCTTTTCAGCTTGGCAGTAGATTTTTAAAATCTCTTACTAAACTGTGATTTGCTGTAATTACTGTGTATAAGGAATTGATAGAGGAAATGATTTAAAAATTGCTTAAAATAATCCCTCACTTTTTTTGAGTGAACTGCTTTCCTCTTTAATGACATCTGTTTAGCAATGAATTTAACAACTAGTGAGATCGATACCTAGATATAGGTTTAAGAATGCGTTCCTAAATTTACCAAGCAAACCCTTTTATGCTTCCTTTAACACAGGTTTCCACTAGGAACCATGAAGGATGTTTTAAAAATTTGTCTCAATTGTAGTGAAGTATTCTCGACAGGGTATAAAAAATCAATAGGGACAACAATTGCTTTTGTGTGATGAGCCTTTGAAGAGTTTGATACATTCTCTTTTAGATCTTCTAAACTGTTAAAGCTTGTTAAAATAGAATTGAAAAGAAAATATTTTAAAAATACTGTAGCAGTAATAAATATTTACTTTTGTGAATTACTATTTTAACAGTATCTGCTGAAAGTCAATGAAATCAAGATTAAGAAAGGAGTGGACTTGCTTCAGAACTTGATCAAGTATTTTCATGCTCAGTGCAAGTATGTTTCAGTTTTCTTTATATCTACACAATAACTGGAGCAATATTTTGTTTTAAACTTTTGACATCATTATAGCACCCTGATTTTTCAAAATACATCTTAAGGTTCAACTGTTCTCGCTGATGTTTTTCAACTATTTACTTTTGTAATAGATTAGTCTTTTGCTTTTGTTACTGTATTCAGAAATATGTAATGAGGTTGAGCTAGTCCCATAGAATGTCATGTCTGTTCCAGAGGAGCACCATACAATAATTTGGTGCATATTTAATAAGCTACTCTTGAAGCAGAGTTATTAGTTTGGTGTGTTAGTAGTGGTCCATTAGTTTTGATGGGCTTTTTTGAGTATCTAGCAATGATCTAAATTAATTTTGTGCTCAAGAAAAATAAATTGCATAAGCAGTGGGATAAAACTCTAGTGAAAAAATCATTCTGTTTCTAATTAATTGGAGGACTCAGTAATAACACAAAGTTCTCATTAGAATGGTGTACTCTTATGGCAGTCTTATAGATCTTTATGTAGCCATAAAGTCATAGCTATAAACTTGAAAGAGACGCTGTTAAACTGTTCAAATCAGTAAGTTTCCATCTTAAAAGACAAGTTTTCATCTATGTAAGTTTTTTCCCTGTACAGCTATGTTGCTTTTAAAATCAGTTTCCCTTGTAGTTTGTCATTCATCTGCTCTGTCCATGTGATAAAATTTCCACAACATAAACACTGTGTTGTGTTATCACTTTCATGTCTGCTTCCCAGAGTGGAAATACTTTCTGTTGCAATTGGTACAGCAATTTTTAATCAAATCTGTGTGCATTTGTTGTTTCTTTAAATTTCTTTTTAAATATCACCTTTTTTTTGAGGGAAGGAATATTTGGCATAGATAACATTACTGTGCCAATACAAGAATACCTATGATAAGGTGTAGCGTATTCAGTTTGTATATAGGAATCCTTTATACCTAAATCTTCCTTAGTAAAAAGTTTGCATAACAAATAAATTGTTTTGGCTCCAAGAAGTCACAATTATATTCTATCTACTACAGCTTTTGCTGTTCTACAAATTATCTTGCTTCTGGGACTTAAAAAAGTGGGATGAGAACCTGTATTTGAGGTGAGAGTGAGGAAAACTTATGTGGCAGTGGACTGTGGCAGTTCTGAATGTAATTGGGGATTTTGCATGTTAGAATAAGCTATGAGGGAAATAAAGAGGTGGAACAGTCAAAGATGCATAAAAAATAGATGTTTAATGTTTTGAAGTTTATGGCGTGGCATAATAATATGCACGTCTTCCTTTGGCAACTTTTTAAACAGAAAAAACAAAGTGACGTTTTATAACAGCTTGGTTTTTGTTTTTCTTTTTAAGTTTCTTTCAGGATGGGTTAAAAGCAGTTGAAAGTCTCAAGCCTTCAATTGAGACACTCTCAACAGATCTTTATACAGTAAGTAGCAACCTTGCACATTTGTGCTCTAAACTTTGATTTTATGGTAGAACTGTGATCATTTTGGTTCAGGTTGACTGACTGTTTTCATAGTCAGCATTTTAAGATTTTGTCTAGGTTTTTGAGTAAAATTTTGTTTTAATACAAGTGCAGAATACAATACTACAAGCCTTGGTTTCAGTTCAGGACCCCACTATGTAAAATGTTAGGAAAACAGTCTTTGCTCTAAAATGTTTACTGACTAAGCAGAAAATAACATGGTTTCAAGTTGAACACAAGGAAGCAAGAACTGTGTGAGGCAACATCCTAGCCATTATCAAGTTTTCTGAAGGTATAAAGTAAAATAAACCAATCACGTTATCTTTTCTCTTTGTGTTTTCATTCTTGATGAACATTTCTCAGAAAAAATGAACCAATTAAGCAACAAGGTTGGAAGAACTGCGTTGTAAAGAAACAATAATGCTAATTTTAACCTGTGTTTTTCTTCATTCAAGATTAAGCAAGCACAAGATGAGGAAAGAAGACAATTAACACAGCTTAGAGATATTTTAAAATCAGCACTCCAAGTTGATCAGAAAGAGGTGAGCATTGAAAGTGGCTTAACTTTGTAATACCCATTTTAATTATTTCTAATGTAATGTTAGGATTTGAATTAGAGTTATTGTAACTTTTATCAACCATCTAATTTCTTTATTAATGTTTGTTTTGATGCTGATATTGAAAGTTTCTGACAAAGGCAGGATTTTTTAAAAATTAATTTCCACTAAAATTTATGAGACTTAGAGCGAAATAATTTCTTTTTGTCACCAATATTGCAAAGTACTTAAGATGGTGCACTGCTTGTGAACTAAAGGCAGTGGTGTCTATGTTGGTCAAATTGAGAACGGAAGAACTTCGGCAGTATCAAGGAGACCCCATTAGTACAGTTTTATCTCACAATAATATTTAAAACTGCATACAGGTCATGTAAAACTGAACTTCAAATCCCAAAACACCTCTTGTAATCTGCAAAAATGACAATTAAGTTTGCTACTTGGCTGCAAGATGCCAGTTTTCAAACATGCAAGAGCTGAGTCTTTGGCAATCTAACAAATGAGTATTTTTTGAGTTTCTGTTACGATTGCTGTTAGATTTAGAGAATTCTGAGGTAGTTTTGGAAGCAAGCATCTTTTGTATAATCTGATCTTAAATATTTGGTCTACTTTTTATCTCAGATTGCTAGTGCTTTCTCTTTATATAGATAAGTGCCAGCCTTGGTGTGGCTGCTGGGCCAGAAGGAAGGGATGAATGAACCCTCCGTGGTTTCGTGGTTGCTGGGAATGCTGCTTCTCTGGGTTTACCTGTTTATCAGTGATGCTGATATTAAATGTACACGGAAGATGTAGTGAGCACACATCTTTTCACAGACTGAAAAGTGTAATAATACACATAGATGTATTACGTGTACTGGTTTTGTTGCATTTAAAAATAGAAGTGTAACAAGAGTGCTTTATGCTATATGAATTATTTATTAATTCTGCAAATTTAGATATAGGTGCTTACCTACAGAGCATGAGAAGTACTATAATTATTTTTAAAGTATTTTGAAAACATCAATTAATCAGTGGGATGCCAAACAATCCTGGTATAATTTACTGTACAACCCACTAATATTATTCGTGTTACGCTGTAATTTCCTTTACTATAACTGATTTCTTTTTCCTTCCTGAAACGCATTTACATTTTGTGACCGAAGTCTAGGAGAGTAAGTGTTACTATGTTTTAATGAAAATAGATGGCATGATTTCCATTCAGATTTCAAGAAACTGGATTTGTTCATATGAGCTTTCTGTTAGTGTGAAAAGACTGGTTCTTTTTATATACCCTTCTGTTTGTTATATCACAAAAAAAACATGATCAGGTTGTTCTTGAGAAAGAAAACTACTATAAGACAAATTGGCGACTTCCTTTTCGTTCTCTTTTGGGAATTAAATCCAGTTGCTTGATTTGATGTTCTTGCAAGATTTTGAAGAATTATGTATTTTTTATTAAAATAGACTCAAAATATGATGTAATAGAATGTTGACAAATACTCTTTCTGTTGTGTTTAAAAAGGAAAAGACACAAACACTCACAGTGAACCTTTTTTGTTGTGCCTGTATACATAGTTTCCTCCTGTACAGAACTTCCTCAGACCTGGTTTGTATAGGAATGTAATGGATGTTTCCTTTTGAAACATCACTGTGTCTATGCCTCCATAATTTAAAACTTTTATTTTTGAACTGTAGAGCTCCTACAAATTTCAAGGTCAACCTTAGTCGTATTGCCTTCATTTCTCTTTCCCATGTCCTCTCTGAAGGTAGCCTTACTGTAGTGTTTAGATTTGCTTCTGTTTCTTCTGCATGTTTAGTAGAACCTATGATCTATTTAAGCCACTGCAAAATAGGATAAATTTTGTGTTTCATGACTGAAATTACGGTAACTGCTACAGGAGAGGCTGCCTGCAGGGGGTGGCTCTGACAAATACATCTGTCCGAGGCCCTGTGGGGTTGTAATAGATAAGGGCTGGATCTCTGAAACATCCTCTTGGCATGGATTCTGCAAACGCAAGAGAAGCTCAGACTCTTGGAGAGCTGTAAGGGCTTTTTGGCAGCTTTACACACAGGAATGATGTGGACAGTCTAAAATCCTGCTCCATGGGAGCTGTGGAATGGCTGGCCAAAATTTGCCATGTATAAGTTTAAGCAGCTTGTTCTGTTATGTTCAAATAGTGGGACTTATAAATGGGTTTTTAGAATCTCTATCAGTAGTCACAGACCGTCTTTACGGAATACTATTTTCACATTTCTTTAACTTTCAGCTATGCTTTTCACCTTAATTTAGAAGTCAGTCAGTTTTTGTAAGGCTTCGGAAGAAATAATTTCAAACCTCTTTATGGCAGTGAAGTGATTCACTACAAACATGCTGCAATGCAGTGACTCACTTTTTTGTGTGTGAGCCTATCTGCGCTTCAAAGCTGATAAAGTGGACAAAGTTCAGTTTCTCAGGCTTGTGTACTTCAGTCTTCTGATCTTGGTATGTTCAGGAGATATTTAAAATGGCAATACTCTGCGCTGGGTATGTCCTGTATCCTGCGGTGATCCATTTCCTCCCATAGGTAAAATACATTGTTCCTGCTCCTCTGATGAGGCTGTTGGGTCTGACCCTGTTATCTGTGATTTGTACTGCTGTTTTGTGCAATATGAAAACCAGAAATAAAAGAGGATCCTTTGTGTGGAAAGGCGTGCTGAAATTGCCCGAAAGGATGTTAATGGTGAGGGTGATTTGTGGTATGGCATCCCGTCTGTTAGGAGCTAGATCAAAATCATGGTCTTGCTTGTCAGAGAGCTGTGGAAAACCATCATCTGGCCATCATGTTGAACACTTTGGACATGGCCTGAACCAAGGATTTAAATTTGAAAATTTCCTTGTCTTGTCCTTAAGTTCTTTTCAAGAAATAGTACTAAAATTTTTAAGGATACTGTTCATAGTAATGAATGAGTGGAAATACACGTCAACTACAGCAGCTTCCTCTCTGGTTGAAATAAGGCAGGAAGCCTGTATTACTGGCTTGCCAGTTTGGCCAAACACAGCAGCTGAGCATAAGCAACAGCTGAAATACAACAGAAAATAACATACAAAAAGTAGCAGCACAATCTTAAATAATGGAAATGGTGCTATGGGCAGGTGTTGGAGGTCATCTGCAATCTTTACATAATTGAGGATGTGGAGAACTGAAATTAATTTCCTGTAAGGCCTCTAATCTTCTTGGGAATGGAATTTCTTTACTGACTAATGGGAGGCAGAGATCAAAGCATTGGTAGGTCACAATAGGCAGTGTCAGATCAGATTCTCTTCAGAAGTCAGTAAATGTATGCGTGTGGTGGTTCTTAATTGGTGACGAGAAGTCTTTTTAAATGTTCTGGTTTTATGTTGGATGGGCAGAGTGCAAAACCAAATAATTCTGTGTAAACAGAACAGAGAGGAACGATAACCAGACTGATTTAAATCTGAAGAGATGCTTTATCAGGCACAGACATTTAAGTAGTGGTTTTGTAGTGCCTTTAAAAGCCTCAGGTGAATGTTGCAACTACGTCATACACCTTCCTAGATCACTGGCTGAGGAACCAGGAGGTGGACACAGGTCACTTCTGCTGGAAAGGAGCACCAAGGGGTGCTGCAGCCTGCTGTGGGCTCAGCTTGTTATTCTCAGGACCGCTGAGCTCCAGCGCTGTATTCAGCATGAGCCTGAATCCTGGAGGTGTGGAGTCCTAAGTGTGCTGAATGGGGTTGTAGGTGGTAGCTCTGTCCGCAGCATCACGTGCTACCACTGCCGTTGAGGAGGATCTTGAACAGCTTTGGCTGTGTTAGTAGCTTTGGTAGCAGAATGTGCTGCTGGGGCTTGCAAAGGAGCAGCGTTTCCATCCCAGGTCGTGTTCTCTGGGGAAAAGCACAGTCCAAGTGTGTTCTGATTTTCGTTGGTCTTTTTCCCCTGCTTATATCCAGAGATGTCTTGTACTTGGGCTAATAAAGTATATGAAGCTAAACGTAATTGGATAGAAATGCTCTTCTTAATTCATACTTTTTAGATCACTGTTTATTTTATCATGTGTACACTCTGAAAACCCAAAATTATTTGAGTGATGATCTCGTGATCATACTCCTTGTGTACTTATCTGAAACACACTGCCTCATCTTTTTAGCAAAAGAGGTTTTTTATCAAATTAGTAAGTGTATTTAATTGTTCTCAAGTTTTTGCTTAGAAAAGCTCAGATAGTCCTTTAAGAAAGCTGCTTTCTTTGTGTTTGGTTTTTTCCTTCCCTTGCTTGTACATGTATTATCTGCCATGTATAAGAGATGTGTTATGCTGTCCTTAGAGGAGAAATGATAGAAAACAATACATATTAGTCATTGTTACTATATGCCTTGAAAAGTCCATTCTATTATGTTGCATTTGCTAATACAGCTGGACACATCAGATTCCTCATTATCAAACTGTTATTTTTTAAGAAATTGGACCTGTGCAGCAGTGAGTCCTACATCTGGGTATTTCTGAGAGCAGTGAGAAGTGTTTAGTTAATCCTTGTCGCTTTCTGTCCCAGAATTCTGCTTTGTTCAAGATATTTTGGCTTAAATTATTCTTATGGCAATAACTTCAGTTTTCCTGTATGCCTCCTGAACTATGTTTCCAGGATGTCTCTTCTGCTTTTCAGAGAATATCTTGACTCGGTTTCCACAAAGAAAACCACTTCTTCAAATTTATTTATGTATTTTTTTTTACAATGGAAGGGTGCACTAGGAATTGCAGGTAATAATAACCTTTAGTGTTTGTACACTGCAGTGTTTGCATGAGTTGGAAAGCCTGCTGCTCAATTGATTTGTTTTAAAACCCCATTTATTAAGGCTAGTAATAAAATTAAATAAAAGCAAATAAGAGGATTTTGGCAGGTGCAGATAATGGCTACTTCTCAAATGTTTTTTTTGCCCTCTGGAAAGAGAAATGGATCTTGTTCTCTCTCAATGAGGAGGAAAAATATGCTTCATTTGGCCTGTAGGATTAGAGCAGGAAGGAAGGGCTCTGAAGCTCATTATTAGGGGGATATTTTTGTTGAAGGTGTGGAATGCACACAATGCATTGCAAATTGCTGTTCTGTGTATTTCAGGATTCTCAGATTCGTCAGAGTACAGCTTACAGTTTACATCAGCCTCAGGGAAACAAGGAACACGGCACTGAACGAAATGGTAGTTTGTACAAAAAAAGTGATGGGTAAGTACTGCTGGGTTCTACTGAAAAAAAACCCAGGTCCTAAGAGCTGAAGCAATGTGTAATACTAAATATACTAAAAACTGAGTCACTTTTTTTTTTCTCTCTTTAAACCAGAATCAGAAAAGTGTGGCAAAAAAGGAAGTGCTCAGTTAAAAATGGTTTTCTTACAATTTCCCATGGTACAGTAAGTATTTGTTTATAGTATTTTATGTTCGTGGTTGCTAATACAAAAAGGCAAGCTATGCTCGTCTATATTTATAATTTGGAATTAGCTGGATTCCTGATGCTGTGTTTTGAATATGATGGATACATATTTTTTGAGGCAGCCTTTTAGAAATCTATCAAGACATACACAGTATCTAAAAATACAGCTGTTCTAAGCTCATGACTGTTAATGGAAAAAAATTTGCTTTTTTAATAACTCATTTAGTTCATGTAAACTGTTCATATTTTACCAGACTATCTAAAAATACAAGTTCTAACTTTGTGTTTTTGGAAAGATATGGTTGGGCTTTAAGCTATCTTTTAGATGTGGGTTAAACAATTTTTTATATTTGCAAGACAAACTGAGAGAATGCTGAATTTCTTCTGTCCCCAGATTTGCTGCTATATGGTAATCTGTAATGAAGGTAGCTTTCCTGGGGAGTAGCTGTTGGGGAAAATCTGAACTCTGAAGACAACTTCTACCAGAATGACGAGAGAGAGAGTTAGAAGTCCCTCTTTCTTTTGCTACCAGTATTTGAAACATATTAACAAACTTTTAATATTTATACTTAAAGTTTCAAAACTTTATACTTCCTTATTTTGGATCTTTTACGCTTGGCTTTGAACTCAGCAGTTTCTGCTTTCCCATAACCTTCATGTTGCTTTCTTAAAACTTTTAAGAAAGTTTCTTAAGGCAAAAAACAGCTCTGTGACAGTATTTCCCATTTGTGGTCTCATAAACAGTCCCATTTCTTGATCCTGTTATGAACCCTTCCCTTCATCCTGTTATGCCTGTTGCTATGACTACAGGTTGACCCTGGCAGCAAAAATGAATCAATCTCTCATTTGTACATCTGACCACAAGCTGTTGCCTTCTGAACTGACAACCAGGAGTTAAGGAGGAGTGCAAAAACAGGCCTGCAGAGTGGGGTCATTACTATGGCCTTGGAATTGTCCACCAGTTTATCCGTGTTCTCGTTTGAGATACAAGAAGATAGAAATCTACTGGTGTTATATACGGTTGTCTCCGTGTGCTGTAAATGCATTTGCCATAGGACATGCTGTAGTGGTACCGATAGGAGTGTAGCTAGGGCAGCTCAGAGCTGGCAGAGACTACAAAATCCACTTGGGAAGCAGAATTTTAAAACTTCCACATGCAAATACAGTTACTTAGTCTATCGAGATAACTGTTGTTCTTCTCTCCTTATAAGCTGTCTACCAGATGGTCTAACATTTTTAGAAGCGGTAAATTCTCACTGAAATCAGTTGAGCTGTAGCTGAAAATCAGTTGCTGAGGCAGATACTTAAATGCGAGTTTAGATACATGCCTGAGGGATTGGTTGCCATCCAGAGGGACCAGAACAAGCTCGAGACGTGGGCACACATGAACCTCATGAGGTTCAACAAGGCCAACTGCAAGGTCCTGCACCTGGGTTGGGACAGCCCCCAGTACCAGTACAGGCTGGGAAACGAAAGGTTTGAGAGCAGCCCTGTGGAGAAGAACTTGGGGATACTGGTGGATGAAAAGCTGGATATAAGACCAACTGTATTCTGGGCTGCGTAACGAGAAGCATGGCCAGGGAGGTGATTCTTCCGCTGTACTGTGCTCTCATGAGACCCTGCCTGGAGTAGTGCATCCAGCTCTGGAGCCCTCAGCACAGGAAAGACATGGACCTGTTGGAGTGGGTCCAGAGGAGGGCCACAAAATGATCAGTGATGGAGCACCTCTCCATATGTGCGGCCAGGCTGAGAGAGTTGGGGTTGTTCAGCCTGGAGAAGAGAAGGCTCCAGGGAGACCTTATAGCAGCCTTCATAGCTGAAAATCAGTTGCTGAGGCAGATACTTAAATGCGAGTTTAGATACATGCCTGAGGGATTGGTTGCCATCCAGAGGGACCAGAACAAGCTCGAGACGTGGGCACACATGAACCTCATGAGGTTCAACAAGGCCAACTGCAAGGTCCTGCACCTGGGTTGGGACAGCCCCCAGTACCAGTACAGGCTGGGAAACGAAAGGTTTGAGAGCAGCCCTGTGGAGAAGAACTTGGGGATACTGGTGGATGAAAAGCTGGATATAAGACCAACTGTATTCTGGGCTGCGTAACGAGAAGCATGGCCAGGGAGGTGATTCTTCCGCTGTACTGTGCTCTCATGAGACCCTGCCTGGAGTAGTGCATCCAGCTCTGGAGCCCTCAGCACAGGAAAGACATGGACCTGTTGGAGTGGGTCCAGAGGAGGGCCACAAAATGATCAGTGATGGAGCACCTCTCCATATGTGCGGCCAGGCTGAGAGAGTTGGGGTTGTTCAGCCTGGAGAAGAGAAGGCTCCAGGGAGACCTTATAGCAGCCTTCAAGTACCTGGAGGGGTCCTACCAGGAGGCTGGAGAAGGACTTTTTACAAAAGGCTTTTTACAAGGGAATGTAATGATAGGATGAGAGGTAATGGTTTCAAACTGAAAGGGGGTAGATTTAGATTAGATATAAGGAAGAAATTCTTTACTGTGAGGATGGTGAGGCACTGGAACAGGTTGCTCAGAGAAGTGGTAGGTGCCCCATCCCTGGAGACATTCAGTTTCAGGTTGGATGAGGCTCTGCGCAATCTGATCTACTTGAAGATGTCCCCACTCACTGCAGGAGGGTTAAACTAACTGATCTTTGGAGGTCCCTTCCAACCCAAACTATTGCATGATTCTGTGATATGTGGGTTTCACAGGTTTGGTCTTGATCTTTTTATATTACAAAATTAAGAGTACCCTCTTGTCTTAGAGTATGATCCTAAAAAGCATTACTTACTTGCTCACTTTCTCCTTTTGCATTGATGGCAGTCTTGTGTAAAAAATTAATGCTTGTGTCATAGACTCTGAAATAGATAGAAGCGCTTTCTGTTTGTTAAGAATTTTCTAGGCTGCTCTGAATGTGTTCTGAGACTTCTGAAGCAACAGCATTGATTTCCAAGCTTTCTGAGTGTTGCTGTCCCCAGCTCTCTAAACTATGATGTGTCATTCTCTTTTCCCAACTGTTATTAAAATGAACCATCTCTCAGAAATTCAGTTGCCAGTGTTGTTTGCTGTATCAGATACAAATGTTTTTCCTTTAAAGGCCGAGTATTCTTCATGGATTTCTGTTCTTTGGTCAGGTAACCTCTCTTTTTGTGAGGGACTAATTTTTCAGTTAGTTTCTAGAGCAGCTATCTCGAGGCAGTTGCAGGTGCTGTGTTCTGAGTTAAACGTGCTGCCAAGTGCCCTCCTGATGGGAGGGATATGGCTGCTTCTCTGTCAGTCACCCAGCTGAATACATGTGTCTACATTGGCATATGTGCAGAAGTTAGACTTTTAGACATCTAAAAGCTTCAAAGAAATTAGCATTCATAGAGTGGTGTGCAAGGTAATGGTTGATAGAAGAACAGACACTGCTTCGTTGTGTAATTATTAGCGGTCGGAAATGTTCTGACGTCTACCTGACTGCAATTTAATGCACGTGAATGAGAAAGCAATGTTAGAAGCAGATTAAACCATGTAAATAGGGATTCCTAAGTGGTTTCTGGATCAAGAAGTCATAAGGGAAAGA
>NW_010183357.1:35475-73849 GCF_000695765.1 Mesitornis unicolor
AGGAGCCGCAGATTCCTCAAAGTTGATTTGTGTTTAAAGAGCATAAATGAAATTTGCTGGTTGTCTGCAAAAAAAAAGGAATATGAGAGAGACTCATTATCAGGGAATCTTTTTCTGTTGTTCATTCTTTACTGCTGGAGATGTTAATCTACCGTTATGACTAACAAGATAATCTGAAGACAAAAGAATCAGATTTAATCTTTTGATTCTTAAGTAAATCACTGTGATATCCAGAAAAAATGCACGATGAAATCAGCCAAGTAGTCTGTTAAGTAAGTGGACACATTTGCTCATGCCTTTGTGAAAATCAGCTCTGTATCGTGGCATTCCTTGGTATTCTCTTAGAGGCCTCACCTTTTGACTCCTACACTTAGAGTTTGTTGCCAGAACAGATTATAAATGGGTTTTTCTGGATAGAGGGTTACTGTTTCTGCAGGAAGGAACAGGAGTTGATGCTGAAGTCTGTGTGCATGGCATGAAAGGTGGCAACGCATCTTTTCAGGGTGTTCGTGTGTTAACACGAGTTTCCAAAAATTCAGCAGTAATCTGGAATTTAGTTGTCTAATCAGAGACTTGAGCAGGAAAGTGAAGCTCAGAGGTTTCAAACAAATAATGTAATAACAGTTACACATTTGTTACAGTTTTCTACTTTTACTGTCTGCTAATCCTGCCAAATGTCCGGATCCACCTGCAGCCCAGTGTGGCTAAGGAGTTTATCCAGCCTTGCCTCCCTTTCTCTTGTGGCTCTGACTTCTCCCCATGCAGCACCTGCCGTGTGATGGAAGCATGTTGGCCACCAAAAGACAGCCCATGTTGGGGAGCTGGGTGGGTGGAGGCTGTTATTTGGCTCCAGGATGGAAGCATGAATGAGGTGGTATCAGCCACATGCGAAGATGTCAGGGTTTTTTAAATGCTCTTGATAATGCTGGCTTCAGGTTAGGAGCGCCTCAGTTAAAAGCTTTGGAGTACGTTTGGATTCGAAGATCAGCCCAGGATGTGGGTAGGTTGTTGCAGACATTTCTTTGGGTGCTCAGATCTGGTACAGAGCTCTTACACCGCTTTCCCTCATCCAGAGAGAAGATCAGTGTATACTGGTCCTTCAGACTTTTCTGAAGCATTTTAGGGGATCCATTTACAACTTCATAAGTTACAGAAAACCAGTTAAGTGCTGAATGCGCTTCAGATCCAAACTCCTAGAGCAAGTGGATTCTTTCTTAACTTGATTTTATTTGCATTTTTATGTTCTCATGGAGCCAGTGAGAAAGGTGTATATGAGTTGCCTGGTGGCTTATTCATCAAATACTCATATTTTTGATTTTTGTTTGCTTTATTTTGTATTTTCATTATACGCAGCTTCTGGACAATTCTTGGACAAAGAGTTACATTAAAAATTTAAATACTGGAAACTTTAGTGCTATGAATATTAAGTATATTTAAATATAACTAAGAATGTGGGACTAAGGTGGCATTTTCAAGAAGTTTTCTTCTGTACTTCTAGTTAGAAGGAACTCTTCATGTTGATAGGCTAAAATAATGAAAAAAGTGTATGTGCTTTTACTACTAAAAGGAATGTCTGGAATTTGAGAAGGTATTTACTAGGCAGAGGATACAAAGTGGGTGTCAATTAATTGTAATTTTGCTGCCTCCAAAACCTCTCTTGGTTGCAGTTTGTTTTCCGTTGCCCAGCAAGTGACCTGCGGGTTTGTTGTTTCAAAGCATGTGTGACTTTGTTATGGCTGCTGCTTATGTTGGGTGAAGCTTGAGAGTGCTATTTTCAAGGACACCGTGCTGCTTTCTTTTTTTTTAACAGGAAAAAAAATACCTAATTGTTTCCCTTCTTATGCTTTTCCGTGGTTTGTATTTCATTTCTAGTCTTCAGATATAATGATGTTGCTGTTCTTTTTTGGCCAGATACATCGTTTTATCAGATTGTTTCAAGGAAATCTGTATTCCTCAGAGTTGTTTTCCTTTCTTTTTTGAATGAAATGTTTTCATCAATAAATTTGGAAGAAAAATATGTTTATTATGTTTTATTGCAAGTTCATAACGTTATAGGGTAGTTCAGCTTCACTTGATAATTCTTGTTTAGGCGATTAAATGTAGTTTTAACAACTTGAAAGTTTAGAATGATTAGAACACAGCAATAAGTGTGGTAGCGTGTTTATGTATATTGCTCTCTTTGTAATGGTACTTCCCTAATTATTTGAATTGTTAATTTCTAGATATTATTTTCTAGAGCAGAGTCTCTAGTTAAATCTGCTTTCTGATGTAAGTATTCTAGAAGAGTGAACTTACTTATCCATTGTAGCAAGTGCAAGCCAGTCCTGAAGTCAGGGTTGCCAACATAACAACATCTCTATAGGTGCCACCCTGGGTCTGCAGGACAGGCGGGTTAAGGAAAAGAAGAGATTAGTGCAGAGATGCCATTTGAGAAGTCTTTTGTAGCCTTTAGGAGACTTTTTCCAAATGAAGTTTGATTGTGCATTTTGCTTTTAGTAAAACACTGCCACTTTTTATTTGATAAGGAACTGAAATATCTGAGGAACTTGACTAGAAAGCATATATCATTACAGTATATATATTTTTTTACTATATTGTTTTAGTAGTAAACTATCTCAATTTAGTTTTGCATGTCTGTTGCAAGGCTTCTCTGTGCAAACTTCTTATTTTCCTTCAGTGTGTCCCTTTACTGATCTAAAAATTGAGCATTTGTTCTAAACTGGTTATCGTGGCTCTCTTTAAAGACACCAGCAGGAGTCGAATTATTTGATTATTGAAAACCTAGACAACTAAATTTTTTCCAACTAGACATCTGAATCTGTCTCTTTGTCATACCTGATTCCCTCAGATGGGTGTTACTGGTTAGGTGGTCAGAGTAGTAATAATTAAAATTATTTTACCTCTCTCTCCTTTCAAAAGTCCAGTGTCTGTGTAGTTACCAGTAAACAAAATAGCCAAATATAAAAAAATGTCATTTACAAGCCACGATGCAGAAGAAAACATAGATCAAAACCTGGGTATCTCAAAGATTAAAGTAACAGCCATTTGTCAAGTTGTTTTGTCTGGTGGGCTGTTGTCCTGTGTTCTTGGACTACAGGGCTCAGTCAGTATGAATATACTAAGATGTGTGTGTTTTATCTTCACATAGGCTAATCGACCTCCAGCAAAGCTCAATCTCTTAACCTGCCAAGTGAAAACAAACCCAGAGGAGAAAAAATGTTTTGACCTCATATCACGTAGGTTTGTTGTTTAAGTCTTTTTACTTGGACCTACTATCAGAGTTTGGCATTATTTCTGTAGATGTGTCAGTAATCCACTTAAACATTTTTGCAGTTGTAGAATGTTTTCCTTTATAAAATGCCTTTTCTATGACAATTCACCATGTTTCTTTAGAAAACCACTTGTTTTTAAAGCTATCTTTACTCCTTTCTGTATCATTTTGTGTGACTTTGCAATAGAGTGACTATTTTTGCTGTGACATCTCTGTTTGTATTGAAAATGTCATACCTGATCGTCTTGAAAAGTTACAACTTTAGTAGAAGCTCAAAAGGACTTCTAAGCTATGACAAAAACTTCTTAAATTTTAAGTGGTTTGCTGTGTAACTGTGAGGAAAATACTGAAAACTTTTTTGGTTTTGTTATCTCATAATAGATATGAAGGTGAGATAAAGAATCTACATATTAAAATCACCAAAATGGAATAATTTTGGGCACTGAATGGGGTGATACAGAATTGTATAGTAAAGTGTTACCTTTATTCTCTCACTGGGACATTTTAGTATTATATTTATGGACTCAATAAAAATACACTACTAAAATATATATCTCAAATTAATTGGGGAGAAGGATATAAATCTACTGCTCATTTGTTCCTTTATCAGCATAAATTTTTTTGTATTTATAAATGTGAGATATGCTACTTATGTTAATAGAGTAGTACTCGTGTGTGCAGTGTCCAGTTTGTCCATTTCTGCACAAACAAGTGATCTTCCTTGCACTGTCTTTCTTTCTGGGTGACCATGTCGCATTTTGCCCAGCATCAGCTTATCACCATGTTATCATTTGTCCTGTCATACATATGATAAGGTATAATCAGCCTCTTAGCCTTCTCTAGATCACTTTTTCACTTGTTTTATTACAGAGTTTTAAAGCATTCCTTGTTCTTTAAAAGCTGCAGATGGCTGTATCATGCCAAGATAAAAATCTCTCATTCTTTATCTGTATTTTCCTTCCTATTTTTTTCTGTATCCTCTCTCTTAATATTTTCCATGTCTGAAACTATCTTTCAATACCTTCTTGCCTGAATGTTTTTCAGACTATAATATGTTTTTGCCAGTAGCTTTACCTCTGTTCTTCTCATCAACTATTCTAATTTTAACTCCAACTCAGTCATTAAACTGTATCATGTCTCATTTCTTTCATAGACTTAAAATTATTACGCTTTTTTTCTTTAATAGTACACTATGATAACAATGCTTAGAATTACAAAAGTAGTAGTAAATTGAACTTTTTGAGTTTGATTTAATTGAAACAGCTTGAGGCTTATTCTTGTAGTTTGTGTCTGGCAAATTTGTTTTGCCATTTTTCATTACTGTGGTTTTAATAGGTCATTTGGAAACTTTAAATCTTTCTTATATAGATAAATATAAACTATATTTGACTCACACACACCACCTGCCTCAGCAGAACTTTAGACCTGTGATTACTGAGGTTGTATCTAGAACACTGAAAAATTACTGTGTGCTTCAGCTGCTTATGTGGTAGAAGCACTGTCCTGAAGAAAACAGTTTCTGATTAAAAAGCAAAAAACCACCTTGTGTAGGCATCGATGTAAACATAGATGAACTGTAGGTAGTAAGAGCGAAACTTGCTAAAGAGAGTTCTTGTCAAAACTGCAGTGATGAGACTAGAGACCTCAAATAATTTTAGATTTTTCTGAGACATTTCTGCAAAATCAGTTTTTCAATAATTTTTTAAAATCAGTATGTGAATTATTTATTGTGCAGATGACAGAACGTACCACTTTCAAGCAGAGGATGAACAGGAATGTCAAATGTGAGTTGCTTTGCTAATTTTGTCTTTGATACTGGTGTTCTACTAAGATGCCACCTTGAACTTCAGAAGCGCCAGAACATTTAATAGCAAAATATTACTGCCATTTTAGATGGACATCTGTGCTACAGAACAGCAAAGAGGAAGCTTTAAATAATGCATTCAAAGGAGATGACAGCACAGGAGAAAATAATATTGTCCAGGAACTGACAAAAGAAATTATATCTGAAGTCCAGAGGATGACTGGAAATGATGTGTGCTGTGACTGTGGAGCACAAGGTGACTCAGTTAAGCGTATTTCTAATTGGTAAAAATTCTGTCTCATGAGGGTATTTAAGCTGATGTTTTATGCTTTCACTTTTACTTCTCATCTCACAAAGATTGTACACATAGTAGAATATGCTAACAATTTAATTGTGCTACTTTAGCAAGATTGATTTGCCATATACGTATTGTCATTGTGAAGAGAAGTTACTGAGAAGCTTATTTTTCTCCCATGTATTTTGCTAATTGTAAGTTTTGCTTATATAAATCAATTGAACTTATTTTATTAGCCCATATTTTACGTAGATTTAGGTAAAATTGGATAGCAGTAAGATACTTGAAGCATTTTCCTAGTACACCTCTTTTTATGTTTGATTTTGAGAGTGAGCCAGGGAACATGTCTAAGACTGTGCTCTTTTGGAAAAGAATGCGCCTGCTAACTATGGTTTGCAGTGTTGGTTTTGTTGATTGATGAATTTCTACTTTAACCCCCTTCAAATTACTTTTTAAAACCTGCTGTTTCCTGTGTTCTTTTATGTTACAGAGGCACTGCAGGACTTGGGGTTTTTTTATCTTAAATTGTAGCTGAAAACATCAGATCTGAAGCTGTATGCACTTTATAAATCAATAGTAACTTCCAGCAATAGCTACTGTATAAAACTATGGGAAGAGTCAATCCTGCTGTCTTTAAAGGAGAAAATTCTAAACAGCTACTACCAAACTATTATCAAATAAGTGAATTTCTAAGCTCTCTAAGTCTTCAAAAATTAGTTTTTTGTCTGGAAGATGAGGGAATTTTATAACAAGAATGCAAAATAACTGGAGAAAAGACAAAGCAAGGGTATCAAAAGGAGAGAGATGAGCCTTAGTATCTTTGAAACAGTTGAGTAAGAATCCATCGTAGTGTGGTGCTGTGTGTATACTTCAGAATCACTGCTGAAGTATTAAGTCTATACTTAAAATAAAAAAAAAACCCTCCAAAACCTTTAGTCATTGTTGCTTCAGTTTGAACTGCACTTACACCCCTATTTGAGAATGTGACACCATTATACTGGTGGTGAAAAAATGCAGTTCCTGAAAGCTGTGTGGAGAATGGCAAACAGGACTGTTTGAGCAGCTCCCTTGGAGAGCAATGTCCTTTACCCCCCAAAAAATAAAAAATAAACGAAAAACATTGCATCTTTACTTCTTTCACCATTACAAAAAAATCCTAGTTTGTGTTTCCCAACAGAGTAAATGTAAACACGCAAATTCAAAAAACCCTATAATTCACATACAGGAGTCTTATTTTACAGAATTCAATTTCAGTATACTATATTTTCTAGAGTGAAATAATTCCCTGAAAAAATTTTAATTCTGTGGGTACTTTCTGTTTCAGATCCTACCTGGCTTTCCACAAATTTGGGAATTCTGACTTGCATTGAATGCTCAGGAATCCATAGAGAACTTGGTGTTCACTATTCCAGAATGCAATCGCTTACATTAGATGTGCTGGGAACATCTGAACTCTTGGTAATCAAATTTCTTTTATTAACTTAAAAATAATAATATAAAGTACTTCCAACACGAGTATATTTTTGTCATTTTAATGATACGTTGTCCCAGTCCTGAAAGTTGCCCCTTGGTAAATATAATTTAAGAAAGCTTAATTCTTCAAGTTTAAGGAAATGTCCTATAACATTGTGACTTACTGTAAACTTTGCCTGATCTTAGAATTCAGATTAGTAGAAGTTTCATATCTTTTTGTGTTTCCAAGCCTTTTTGCCCTTGGTTGCTTTTTAAATGAACACAGCTGTCTGACATATAAATGTGCCTCTCAGATTAAAAATTGAAGGACTTCTCAAATACTTATCCCATCAATTATTTAGCATTATTTTAGAATAGAACTTTAATCCTCAGAGGAGGAAAATGTATTCAGCTTTGCTACACAAAGAAGTTACCACATATCAGCTGCTCTGTGACAGCTGATATGTGTTTTCTTACCCAGCACAAAGTAGTTTGCATTTATTGTGTGAACTGGTGTTTTGATGGATTATTCTGCAGTTATTAATTCGTGTATTAAGTTCCAGCTGAAAACTTATATTCAAAAAGGTACCTGATCTGGTCGTGATCACTGTCGTAGTAGCAGAACTAGGAATCAGAAACAAAAAGTCCCTACACCCATTTTTCCTTGTCCTCCCACTGCCATGTGTGTGGTCAATAACTGATCATGTTTATTAAGTGAGCTGTGGATTATTTTTTTAACAGCTTGCAAAGAATATTGGAAATGCTGGGTTTAATGAGATTATGGAATTCTGTCTGCCAGTTGATGAGACGGTCAAACCTAATCCAAGCAGCGATATGTAAGTAAAGAGCCACTGCTTCTGAAAAAGGCAGGCATTTGATCTAATATTGCTAATGGGTTGTGCCATTATGGTTTGCACCAGCAGGCCATGGAAGATGTATAATGTCTTATGTATAGCCTTAGAACCGAGGAGTAAACCTTTTTTCTGTTGCTTTGCATGTCTGCTTTATTGAAGTTTATCTGATTTTACCTTCCCTAATGGTAAGGATTATTTTACCAACACTCTGAATCATGATTTGCGGGAAAGAAATAAACATGATTTACTGGGAAGTTTAAAGACATACAAGGGTAGGGATTAAAAACAAAGCTAATAATTTTCCGCTATTAAAACACAAAACAGAAGATGGAATAAGGTGCACATTTTACCTGAAAGATACTGAACACCTAGTGTTTAGAAACTGCACCGATGACTTAAGTCTTTAACTATATGGAATAAAAACAGAACATGTAATTGAATTCCTCGAAAACACTGAACCGTGATGACAGACACAGCAAGGACAGCTGCCTACTTGGCTGGATAGTGAAAGAGCTAGTAAATGATGCAGAAGCAAACCCAGAAGAGTTGGCTTTGGATTAAGCTGATTTTACATTATCTGGATTTTCACTATTCTGGCAGAACCAATGTTAAACCATGCAATTTAAATAATTTTTTACTACCATTATCAATAATAATACATAATATTAATAAATAAAATGACCAATAATGTTCCTGAATGCTAAATCAGTAGCATAAGAGGACTTCTAAGAACTGATATTTTTTAAAAATCAGTTTGATACATATCAAATTTAGGGTTTTTTTTTTAATGAAATGAGAACCTGAAGACAGACACTTTTTAGAAAATATTAAGGAATACCATCATATGCTTTAGGAACAAGAGCTATCCATTTATTTGATCTATTATTATTTTGATGGTTTTGGTTTTGTCCATTATACAGTATCTAGATGATAAATTATGGCTTTGTTAAATGTCTTCTGTACAATATTGTGTACATCCCAAGAGTTGGTAAGGAGTTATGCCTTTGGGAGGCATGCAAGCTCCTGTCTTGCAGTGATGGGAAGAGGATTTGTTAGTTGAGTATCAGAAGCAAAAGTGGTAACTCCTTTGTTGATTCAGGTGTACTAAGTTTTCATCTTGCTTTAGAGGTGAAACTAAAAACTCCACTACATCCTCCCTATTACAGTTGGGATGAAGAGTTGCTTTACAGAACATACTGGTGTGAATACAGATCCAAGGCCTGGATAGTCTGTGCAGAGGTATAAGGCAGATTTTTGTGTCACATCCCTTTCCAGTACGTGTAGGAGTACAGGTCAGGTAAACATAAACCTGTAAGGCTGCTGTTGGCAAACCAGCATTACAGAGCTTTGATGCATCTTCTGTACATAGAGCTGGGTAATCTTGAGCTCAACTTCACACCAGAGTTCAGAGGGGAAAATTCATTGCCTGTCTTCTTATTGGATATTTGATTCATCTTCTGTAGCTACATTTCATACTGAAAATACAAGACTGCATGTCTCACATTTAAAAAGAAAACTTATCATAATGAACACAAAATACTTTCCCAGATTTTATTTCAGATGACTTGCATGTATTTATGGAAATTCTAATGTGTATCTTCTGCTACAAGTTACAGAAGTAAATTATATTCAATTTCAGGAATGCAAGAAAAGATTATATTACTGCCAAGTATATTGAGAGAAAATATGCAAGGAAAAAGCATGCTGACAATGCAGCTAAATTGCATGCTCTTTGTGAAGCAGTCAAATCAAGAGACATTCTTGGATTAGTCCAAGTATATGCTGACGGTGTGGATCTCACAGAAAATATTCCACTGGCCAATGGCCATGTAAGTGTTGTAAATTTTATTAGACAAACTGTTATAAGTGCAGTATGCTTTCATTAATTAAAAAAAGACTTATTTTTTCTTACTTGAAAGTAAGATTTGAAACACTGTTCTGAACACTTGTCCTTTTAATGATGTAATCTAACAATATCAAGAGAACATTAAATAGTTTAATCAAAAGTGGCTTCCAAATACTATCACATTTTAAATGTATTAAAAAATGAAACATTAAATCATTCAGTAGTCTATTTGTTTTCAACCTATTTGGTTTTTTACTTTAAAGGAATGAAAGTCTTCATAAGAGGTGTTTTAATTTCACAAGAGATGCTTTAATAGGAGCGTGTCTCAGTATTTTGAAATTAATGTCTTAATAAAATTTCTGCTTCTCTGTAGATCAGAAGAAACAAATGTGTTTCTTTTATTTTATTAGGAGCAAGACGAAACAGCACTTCACCTTGCTGTTAGGTCAGTTGATCGAACATCCCTTCATATAGTTGACTTTTTAGTGCAGAACAGGTAAGTGTATGGAAAGCTATTAAAATGTTATTGATACTGCTTTTATGTCAAGTAATACAAATACTAAATGAATATAAATATTAAAACTAATGCTAGTATTTGCAAATGTAATTTTATTATTTTTAAATCTTGTAGTGGGAGGGGTTTATTAATATAGGGTAGGAAATGAAGTTTAATCAGTTTTCTTCTTCTTTCTTGTACTCCAATAGTGGCAATCTAGATAAGCAAACGTGTAAAGGTAGCACAGCCTTGCATTACTGCTGCCTGACGGACAACGTTGAGTGCCTCAAACTGCTGCTGAGAGGGAAGGCTTCTATTGAAATAGGTAAAAGGGTAATGTGTACTTCAATTTCATATTTGTCACTGTTTCACATAAGAAACACTGAAGGTGGAATAATTTCATTTTCTCCTGGACTGTTTATCACAATTCTATTAATATAATCTTCATGATAAGAAGTCATTATTCACTGTTTATTTCAAGTTTTAAATTGACTTATACATTACACTTGCTTTTTAAACAAATTTAAATAAAAAAGTACCAAGATTTTCAACTGATGTCTTGTTCTGTAGTAATATGCTGCCATTCACAGCTATCATTAAGTATATATGTCATGTTGAGTTGCTGCCACTTGTCTTGTTCAGACGGTTGGTATGAGTTGGACCCACATATGAAAGAAAGAGATGAATTTTAGTGTGTTAGTCTAGTACTTCCCTATGTACCTGCAGGTTTGTCATTATCTTTAGTAATGGCCTTGTTAATAGTGACTCCTATCATCTTAACTCTCTTTTCTTGCTATAATACAGCAAATGAATCAGGAGAGACACCACTTGATATAGCTAAACGCTTAAAACATACTCACTGTGAAGAGTTGGTAAGTGTTGCATCTCTCTTTGTGTTTGTGCATTTATAAGCAGAATCACGTCTGAATATTTAATAGTTTACAGTTGGATACTCAGCAAACATATTCCAGATAGAATAGTTGTATGCTTAGAAATAGTTAGATGCTTATATAATGTATAACTTGTATTTTATATATAAGCATATAGGTTATATGCTTTTAAGAAGAAAATGATATTTATTTTTAGATGTTTTGGAAATGCTAAACTACTTGGGGCCAGGGGATGATTCTGTTTGAGGTATTAGTCCCAGATCCACAAAGTGTCTGACATCCCGTTGAAATCTAATCACTAAAGTACTTGTTATGGGTGAAGGCCATGGATGAAGGCCATTCTCTTGTTGCCCAGAGAAGTTGTGGATGCCACGTCATTGGAAGTGCTCAGTGTCAGGTTGGATGGGACTTGGAGCAATCTGATCTAGTGAAAGGTGTCCCTGCCTATGATCTTTAAAGGTCCGTTCGAACCCAAACCATTCTGTGATTCTATAAAGAGAAGATGGCTACCACCACTACTTTTAGTAAGCAAGAAAAATGAATTAGTGGGGTTAAGGCTTCTTGTTAAGTGAGTTGGAATAAAAAAAAAACTGCCATTGCAGTTAATGTCTTTGACTTGCAGTTTCTAAATCAAAGCAAATAGGACGTGGTGCTTATTGCCAGAAAATGGAGAGTAGACCTGCAATAGAGAGTGACCTACAATGGTTAATGAAAAGCCTAGCTGCTTTTGATTTATTTGTGCTGTTTGGTCACAGAGCTTAATTTTTTAAACTTACAGCAGTGCAGTAACTTTCCAGATTACTGAAATACTTTTTAAAAACTAAAGTAATAATTTTATTTAGAAACCGAAGGGTCTGTCTATATGTGGTTTTTGTTTGGTTTTAAATATGTTGTTTTAAAATATGTACTGTACATAACATAGGCATAATCTTTTTTTTCTTTAGCTTACTCAAGCACTGTCTGGAAGATTTAATTCTCATGTTCATGTAGAATATGAATGGCGGTTGCTCCATGAAGATCTGGACGAAAGTGATGATGATGTGGATGAAAAGTTGCAGGTTTGTATCAATACATTCATCTTTTTCTGTACACGTATCTGTGTAAGCATGATGTTCCTAATGATTTCTGTAACACTACTTTTTACTGTGGATATGAAGACATCGCAAAATAAAGTTCTGTAGCAAAATGTAGTAGCTTGAACTTGTTGCCCAGGCCCATGCCCAGATGGCTTTTGAATATCTCCAAAGATGGTTATATTACAAGTGTTACAAAGTATTTCAATAGCATAGGAACCTCATTGCACTTTCAAAATTTAATTGCCCAATTTGGGGTCCAACTTCAAAAAGTATTTAAGCACCTTAACATACAGACAGGGAACAAACTACCATGGTTTGATACCTGTACAACGCTTAAAATGGCTTGGATTTCTAGGAGACAAGTAATTTGAAATGACGTATAAGCTCTTAAATGCCAATGACATTCTGAAACTTTCATAACTTTAAATATTTCATATAAGTATTGAAGAGCTGGTTTTGTTCTTTTAGTGTGTGGTGTTATAATTACTTATGCCTTTTCTGTTTCCTTTATAAAGTGCAAGAAATACACAATGGGCTTTATATTAGTTAATCTTCAGATGTTAGCACAACCATTTTTGTCTTGCAGGTAGCTATGAAAAAACCCTTTCTCCTCTGGATAATAAATTATTTTTTTCTTTCTACAGTTTTTAGCATTTTGATACTTCTTTTGGAAAGTTCCTCATCTCAGCTAGGACATGAATTGCTAATATTTAACTAATACTGTAAAAACAAATTTTTTGTGTAGGATTTCTGTGTGTTTTCAGAAATATTAAAACCTGACAGTCATAGGTTCATTTTCTTTGCATTCACAGAATGTCTTAAAAAATGCTGGCTTGAGAGACCAACAAATTGGTTTAATGTTCTGGAAACTAATTTTGACATCTATTAGTTACCCCTGATGCAAAATACCATTTTTGCAAGATCTTGTCTGCATATGAGTCGTCTCCCCATGTCCTGTCTCTTTAGTCCAAGATAGCTATTACCTCTGGTGCTTGACTTGGACTAGAGTTAGCAAGAAAAAGCAAATAATGTTACAAGTCATCCCTTTCAAACCACAGTTGCTACTTTCTGAGAATTTTTAAAAGATTTTTCTTTGAGAATTTTGGTATAGGTGCAAGAATCTAGAATCTGTGAGCTGCTAAGTCCACTTCCTCTGTGTGAGCTTTCATATTATATCCCAGTATTTATGTATTCCTATATATTGTATCACCATCTAGATAGTATGATGATCTTTTTGTTAAAGCAGCTTGAAACTTTGTTATGTTTTAGAGATTTAAATTTTTCCCAGCTGTAAAACCTTTTGGATACTTGACAACTAGATATCTAGCAAATCCCTTCCTGGGACACTCTAATTTTGTATTTTTCATCTGTTTTTTCCCTTACTTCTGACAGTTGCCTTCTGCGGTTGAATGTTCTCCTTTTGGCTGGTCCCTGAGCTCCACCTCATACAGGAAGTTATCTTCACTTCAGCAGTGAGGCTGAAGTAATGAAACTGCTACTTCACTGCCCACTATTAATAGACTTATACTACAGGGACCTTTGAGAGGAGATTAAGGACTATTAATCACAGACTAGTGTCTGTGACTACATTGAATGCGTTGGTGAATACTGCTGTTACTTAGGATCACACCAGAGTTCTGTTGATAGATGTCAAGCTATTGGGCTTGTCTCTCATTCTGGTAAAGCAATTGAATAGATTTTGCAATCTTTGTCAGAAAAGGTCATGTTTGAAACGGAAGTTCTTTTAGTCCAGAATTTTTCATATGAAAGAGGCTCTGATCTAGAAGGCAACTAAGATAATCCAACTGGTGTCTAGTGCTGTTCCACAGCCCAGCTGCCTGGTCCTACCTCAGCTTTTCCCTCCATTTGGGCACATACTTGTCTCTGTATTGAGCTTTTTCAGTTTGGTGAAACAGTGAAAAGCTAGATCAACAAAACAAAAAAAAATTTTCTGCTTGTTTAGAAATCAGAAACAAGTGTGGGCTGAAAGAAATACCAGAAGCAGGACAGAGTGGAGGTCAGGGAGTGGACAGTGTCAGGCAGTGAGGAGTGAGGCTGCTAAGCCCAAGTAATGGTAGGGTTTAATGTGGCTGTCACATACATCATTCTGATAAATCTTTGAACAATAATGCTGTGCTGTAATATGTCTAAAGGCCCTACATGATCAATCCAGAGTAAGTGTTGAATATATTCAGTGGAAAATTGATTGCTTATTTATGGTACTGTTGGTGTAAATCTTTATTCTGCTTAAATGCTATCACTATAAATGGATATTTTAATTTCATACAGACAGTACGTCAACGATGTGTTTATCTAACACTATTTCTAAAGGCATATTTATGTTTTCTGAGCTGTGGATTGTTACAACCCATTCCTGTATTAGCCACATGGATTTATAACTCCAGCTATTTTAATTATCATTTGATAACAGTAATTACTGTGTTTGCTGTTGAAACAGGAAAAGTAATGCTAAGTGTACATAGCAAGCAGAGGACTTGCTGTACATCTCAAAGACAACTAATTAGATCTTATTTGATAATGTGCATGGGATGAGCAATGTTCCATCCCAGCTGCTAATTGAAGTAATCTCTCAAACTTGTCCAGCAATATTAGTGAGCTAAAAAGAGTTCATGAGAAGTTTTGACTCCTAATTTGTTGTAGGTTGAGCTCCAGGTAGAATACTTGGATGTAATTGTGTTTGGTTTTTGAGATGATGATCATCTCTTTGGAATCTAACGCTGCTGAACTTTGGATGAGGCTTAGGGTCTTCATTTGTTAATTTACTTTTGAAAGTATTACCTGCTATTTTGATGCAGGGAAACTTTACTTGATCTAGTCTGAATTTCTATATTGACTCTTTACAGGAGTATAATTCTGTGTGTATAAGGGTACAGTATTATCATGTAGCAGTGTATACTACAGGAGATGATAATTGTTTTGAAATGCAATTCACATTAAATCTTTTTTTGTTATTGTGCACAGTTACTTTCTCTTGAACAGGGCAGAATGTAGGTTTTAGATTATGTATTAAAAGCAACAAAAATGCATTTTAGAAGCCATTTTTTCTTTCCAGAAACTAATAACTTTCTATCAACTAATAAATAAAATGAGTACAACTAATGTGTTGTCACTGAGTACTTTTGTTGTTGTGTTCAAGCAACCCAGTCCCAATCGGAGAGAGGACAGGCCTGTCAGTTTCTATCAACTTGGATCAAACCAGCTTCAGCCTAATGTAGCATCCCTGGCAAGAGATGCAGCGAACATCGCTAAGGACAAGCAAAGAGGATTTATGCCGAGTATTTTACAGAATGAAACATATGGAGCAATACTCAGTGGCAGTCCACCTCCCATTCAGCCTGCAGTACCTGTCACAAGTAGTGCACCTCCTCTACCTCCAAGGAATATTGGCAAAGGTACTAACACCAGAAAATATCATGTGTTAGAAGAATGGGATCATAACCTTTATATTATTATTACATTTTTAAGTTTTCTTTTACACAGGTTTATTTTGCACAGGTAAGTATTGGAACAGTTTACTGATGACTTCATTTTATATACTTGAAATGAATCTGCACAACCTATTCTGAATTTGATTTTCAGTATACCTGCAAAAAAGTACGCAATAGTGTTTGGGGAAGCACTGCCCAGGTAACCTCAATAGAGTTAAACATTTTATTAAAAGAGGGTATGCAGTCAATTTAGTTCAGCTTTTTTTTTTTCTTGTTATACTCCATTTTTTCATACTTCTGTTTCTTGAAGGTGTCATTGTCAGAGTTCAATTTAAATGTTCAATTTCACTAGCATTTGGCCGTCATGGAAAATTGTTTAATACCTGGGAGAATGGAGAATGTATGCAGAACACGATAGATTTTAACCTTGCAAAGTCTTCTCTTAATAAATACAGGCTTCAAGGTTGTTGAAATAAAAGTATAAGTGTCATGAAGTGGAGAACTGGTAGCTGACTGAAAATGTAACTGCTGATTACTGGTTATCTTAAGCTTAACCAAGGGGGAATTCCTTTCATCTAACATTTTTGCATAAAGTCTAAGCTTAATATCTAGACACTTTTTTTACTTGATGGAAATTAATTTTTCCCCCACCAAACAGGAAAATTCACACAGAGCTTGCACAGTTCTGTTTAACTGTTAGATACTATCTCTAAATTAGTCATAAAATTGGATAGTTGAAAAGACTGTTTTACCCTTTGATATTATTTTAACCATGGCAAACCATACTATTTTACTCACTATTTGCCCTTGATTAAATGACACTTTTCAAAGAGTATCATTTTAATTTCATTCTCAGCCCCAGACTTGTTGGCACTAGTATAGTGCAACTCACGCCAAGAAAGCATGCTTGCCTGGCTTAAATTATTACCTCATATTCTTTACTCTGGCAACATATTAGCCTATTATTTTATATTCTTAGTTAAAAGCTCTAATAATATCATCGATCTTAGCTTCTTGTTGATTTCTGATGTTATTGATGTTATGATGTATTACTACTCCTTTATCCTCTTAGCTTTAGGCTGTTCTCCAAGTCTTGTGAGCCTTTTATGCTTTTCCCTGCAACCTAATATTTATTCATACCTTACTCTGTTTCATCTTTTCTTAATATAATGCTCATGTGCTGAGTAGGGAGAAGTGGCATGATATGTGCAAAGTACTGGATTTATGAAGAAAATCTGTAGTGTGTTTTTTTTATGAAATGGGGAGGCAGCTCTTCAGCCTAAGAATGGAGTCATTTAGGAGGCCCTGAAGAAGTCATACTTCATAACTGTTTCATGACTGGTTATTTTAGCTTCTTGTTTGGATGAAATTCAGAATTACAGTTTTATGTCAATTCCAAGTCAAAATTGATCTTTCACTTTGAGTCACTGATACTCATGTACTAATGTTCATGTGAGAGTGAGGTCCTTTTCTTGCAGTACCTGAGAACCTTACAGCTATCAGTCAGGGCTTAAAGAAAGTAGCAAGACTTGCCTTCTGTCTTGCTTGAGAAAGTTCTGTTTTTTCAAGTGTTGTCATATTTTCAAGTAATGACTGGAGAGAAGTTTTACTTAGGTAAAATGTTAATAAGACCTCACCCAGAAACTGCTATGTAATTTTTTACACCAGACTCTGATTTCCGCTCTGGCATTCCAGCAGGATGGCATTAGTTCCTGTTGCTGAATATAGTGGCCTAGCTGCACCATTTTTAAAAGCACAAGTGTGAATATTAACACTATGCGCTTAGGGTAAGCAATAATAATAATACAGTATTTTCCTCTCTTTTTAGTTCAGCCTTCAGTTCTTGGCAGTGGTATTCAGACAATTTCCTCATCTAATGCAATGTGGAAGACAAATTCTTTAGGAGTGGAAAGTATAAGCAGGCAGAGGTCTTCATCAGATCCACCAGCTATTCATCCCCCTGTGCCGCCATTGCGTGTAACATCTACAAGTATGTTTCCACTTTCCCCTGTTTTCCCTTCTGCTGTATCTAATCATGATTGGCTTATTTTTTCCATTTTCACAACTCATACTTCCTCTTTTGGTGACTGTAGCTTTGGCCTATCGTTCCCATCCAGTAACTTTGTATGATCTGTCTTCTCTGATGTTCCAGTGAGGACTGTATGGTGTAGTGCAGGGTCAAGAGGAACTACTATTACTAGAGCTAAAGAGCTCTTCACTTTATATAATGTTTTAACGTTGCACTTCTCACTAGTTGTAAAGGTGAGTGTTACATCTAGGCCTGGTGCTGCTGTATCTCCACATTGTGCTTGATTCTTGCAGACAGTAGGAACGCAAAAAGATGTTAATACATTGCCAGCTGCTGTTGTGGTGGTCTCAAGAATTCAATAGAAATTATGGTCAATTGCTTAACCTAATGGGAAGTGAGATTCTAATTCTAACAGGAATTTGAGAAAAGACATTTCCTCTAAATAAAATATCTCTGATATTACTCACTCAGGTACTTTTCCATAATACACAAACTGAAGGCCTAGATTGAGCAAACAATATTAGCCTTTTATTAAATATAATCTGATCTACTATTTTCAAGAATATCACTGTCTTCCGTAAGAATTTTATTTTTCTTGTATGAATTGAAGTACTTGTGAGCTCTCTGACCTTGACTAGGTGAAACAAAATCCTTCCAAAAGAAGGACTGCTTCTTGTTTAAGTTACTGATTACATGTAATAAAGCATTTTTCTCAGATGGGGGTAAATCCTGTAATAGGAAAACCTGTGGATGAGAACCCAAGAAACAAAACGGTAAATAGAAATTTAATTCCATTACACTGTCTGACTTTCTTCTATAGATGTGCTTTCTCCAGCACCACCTCCTCCAGTGGCAAAGACAGCCAGCATTATAGAAGCTTTGAACCAGCAATCCAAACAGCAACCAGCTCCTCCACAAACTAAGCCAACACCACCACCACTGCCCCCACAACCTCCTAGTAGAATCTCTCAAAGAAAGCCTATTCCAGGGTAACTGATGTCATTTTAGTATTCAATATGCTTAATAATTATTAATAACTTTTCAGTTTGATGGTATATATCATGCAAATCATCTATAAAGCATGCATGCTTTAGCAAGTGATGTATTCTTGAGTACGTGAATGAACAGAAGACAGACACTAAGGGAACAGATTACAAGGATTCCCACAGTAAAAACAAGACAGCCTAGTGATTTAAGGTTGTATGACTTGCAGAATATCTACAGAATGTTTAGCCAGGATGGAAATAAGAAGCCATAAAGAATAATCCATCTAATAATAAAGAAGAGATTATACGATCTTGTATCTAATTGTGCCATTTATTCTTCGCGTGCTTTGCATAGGTTCAGTTCCATTCAGTATTTTCATTTATGACAGGAGTAGAGAGACCTGGAATAGAAAATACCATTTTTAAATTTGCAGGAAACTAAGTTAGGAGGGACAAGTGTACTGGAAAAACAAGATTATATCCAAAACAGCCTTGACAAACTGAAGTAGTAGTCAAGGGAAAAGAAAGTGTCATTCAGTAGGCAAGATTTAGTGCTTAAGAACAATCAACTACAAAAATGAAGCATAGAGAACAGCAGAGTATGGTTAAGCAAATGTCCTTAAGAGAAGGATCTGCAAGGACATAGTGAATCATAAATAAAAGTAAGTCAGACAACTCATGCTGTTGTGGAAGAGTCAAAGAGAAATAGTATTGTTTGATTATAGCCTACAGACTGTATTAATTAATCCTTCCAATTGACTCAGCATCAGTCATGCCTCATCTGGACTACTGCATTCAGTTTTGGGTACTGCAGTAAAATAAAGATACAATAGTGCAGCAGAAACCAAGGGAGATCAATAACGTAATAAGTTTAGAAATCATGACCTGTGAGAAAAATTTGGAAGAAATAAGATTCCCTTGTTTTTTTTAAAAAAGAAATTATATCATAGTCACATGTCTTCAGATATGAAGAAAGTGTTGGATTATTACATTCCTTGTTACATCTCATGAGGGCTCTGAAAAAAGAATACTTTTTGTTTAAATTGTGGCAAAAATAATTTGGACACTATGGAAATCTTTCTGAAAGTAAGCATAGGGAAATATTGTAGTAACTTGTCTGGGAAATTTTTTGATTCCTGACGCTGAAAATTTGGTGGAGTACAGCTTATATAAACTTAGGTGGTTATAAGATACAGGAACATGTGTGTGTGTATGTGAGATGAAGAATACACATGCTTGATCATTTGTGAATGAAAGAGGTAAACAGCCTTTGACCTTTGAGCTCCCTTTCTGGTCCTTTGGTTGCATATACCACACTAAGTAAAAGAGAAAAGGAACTTGCTGTAGCTTGCTGTAATGTACAGGCTAATATGGTTACCTAACTTTAAGAAAGAATTTTAAAATAGCAGTGAAAGGAACTTCAGAACTTGGGAAAGAAAATCTGCTGCACACAAATTGCAGTAATTGAACCTCTATCATTATTGTACCTTACATTTTAAAATTAAGTGCAACCCAGATTGGTGTAATAAAAAATAGGGAAGCAAAGTAGTATTTTTAAAAGCAAAATAGCTGTCACCAGAATGACAAGATGTGACAAGAATTTTATAATTTGGAAAATGCTCTGTATTGTTGCAGTTCAAGTTCTTGTTTGTTTCTTAAATGGATGAATTTCTAACTTTGCACAGGACTGAGAAGTCATCTGGCTTAACTAACAAAGGGCAGTCCAGAGGGCTTGGGCCTCTACAACAAACTGGTAATTGTGATTTAGAGATCTATTTTATTGTAATTAAGCTGTCATTATAACAGCCTAAGGGAGTGTGGTTTATTTACCTTGCACATTTAAATACAGTCATTACCAGCATTCTTGTTTCTTTTCTTGATTGTGTAGGCCATGATGCCTCAAGCTCTTCTGCTTGAACAGAGTTGTGGGCCAATTGATGTAAATAACAGGGCCATGTATTAAGAAACAATCACAGAATGGTTGAAGTTGGGAGGGACCTCTGGAGGTCATCTGGCCCAATGCCTCTGCTCAAGCAGGGCCACCAGAGCCAGTTGCCCAAGACCCTGTCAAGACAGCTTTTGAGTATCTGCAAGCTTCCTTTTGTGTATCTCCACAGCCTCCCTGGACAACCTGTGCCAGTGCTGAGTCACCTCAAAGTAACATGTTTCCTGATGTTCATATGGCACCTCTTGTGTTGCAGTTTGTGCCTGTTGCCTCTGGTCCTGCTTTCCAGCTGGGCGGCCAGCAGTATATATTGATGTATGGGCTTGTTTGTCCCCAAGTGCAGGACTTTGCACTTGCTCCAGATTTTCCCCTGGTCTCTGGGACCTGAGGTTCCTGCAGAACGCTCTTGCTAGTAAAGACGGAGGCAGAGAAGGCATTTAGTACCTCAGCCTTTTCCATGTCCTGTTTAACCAGATCCCATGTCCCATTGAGCAATGGACCCACATTTTCCCTAATTTTCTTTTTATTATTTAGATATTTACAGAAGCTCTTCTGGTTGTCTTTGACATCCCTTGCCAGATTCAATTCCAGATGGGCTTTAGCTTTTCTAACCTCACCTAAACTCCACTCAAACAAAGGATGCATTGTGAAAACTTTAGTTAGTTTACTCTCTTGTTTCCATGTGTCATAAACAAGGTAACAGGTACACATTTTAGAATAGCAAAATGTGTTCCTAGTTTGAAAAATCTAAAGCTCATGTAGTGTCACTTTCAATTAAATTGCAAATTGATATTGCTCTTTTCCTGATAGTGAACAGAGTTAATTATTCAGAGTTCGTTGTTCATTCTGCTCTTTTCATTGTTCAAAGTAACTACTACTTTGAGGCATTACAATAACATCATGTCAATAAAATGTCCAAAGTAAAATTTGTGTGGATTCTGAGGTGATTGCAGCAGAATTTCTCCTACCCAGTTTCCCCTTCCACTGTATGTGTTATGCTCATTGGTTCTTACCGTGATTCTTTTTTATTTCCCCTTGACATACCCAAGAGGAATTTGCTAATGACTACTTGCCATCTGTGGCAGGGGTCTCCTGTGAAGGATACAGCGTCTTGATAATGATGGTCTTTACTAGGAAAGAAGGATCTAAAAGCACACAGTCTGTAGTGAACAAATGGGGAATGGGATATTTGGTTCTGCTCTCATTTATTTTATAGGCTTTTTTCTCTTTTAGCATATCTGCAGTATCAAAGGTCTTAGGTAAGTGTCTTTGAGAAAAGAGGAGTTTTTTGTAAGGAAGAAGACTGAAAAACTGTTCAGTTATTTAGAAAGAACCTTTAAAAATTAAATACTCATGAGTTACAGAATTACTTGTATCCTTTAAAGAATAATTAATTTGGATTCAATTCGTATCATCACTCTTACTTTTTTTTTTTTTTAAATTATGCCTAAAATTTACTTGCTTTACTTATCTTAGCAGCGGGAGAGTTGTCTTCTGTATCCGAAATTCCAGTAACACAAACTGGTTCTACAACAAATACTTTGACACAGATCCAGCCACCAGCACCAATGCCAAGGAAATCACAAATAGTAAGTAGACAATCTGGGTTTTGATTTTTAATAAATCTTCTGCATTGTATCAAACATGCTGTTGACATAGTAGTGCATATATCCAGTTATGAAGAAAGTGTGAGAATTTTCATGAAAAGTAGAAAGTGTTAAGTATATGTGTGACTTGTACTAAGTATTTATTAAAACTGCTTTTTCTTCTTTACCTATATGATAATATGTGATTTTTAAATAATAATAATTTTAAAACACCAGAAAAAGAAACAACAGAGAGAAACGAAAGAAGCAAAGCATGGATTCTTTCTTTGTGTTTGAATGTGACCGATACAATCTACAGAATGCAGGGTTTGACTTACTGAAGATAGGTAAGCTTGGTAAGTGAGTCATTGTAGGTGAGCTTGGTAAGTGAGTCAGTTAATATCATATGTAACTTCATTCTTCAACTTCAGTGAATTAAGTAGTTAGGGAGCTCTTGTGCTTTCTTTTATAGTGGAAGTAGATATAGTCATAGTTGTTCACAAAGGTAGGTCCGATGGCTTCAGACAAGACTAGTAAGTGTCAAGCTCAAAACAAAAGAAATTGGTTCCTTGTGCAGTTGGTTTTCTTTGCATTTCTTATGTATTCACTGGTTGACAGGAGAGAAATCTCTTGGTAAGAAAACACATCTGACTTGAGACATCCCCAACCAGAAGGTGGTTGAAGGGTGAAGGAGAAGGCTGGAAGTATTGTATGTTATTCTTCTCCACCTTCCCCCAGCCCTACAATGACTGTTAGAAAAGAGATACTGGATTTAGATGGAGTCCTGATCTGATTGTGTGGCTTTTTTTTACTCTTATTTTTTTAAAAATCTAGGTCCATGAAGGTAGTGCACGTGTTAGTGTTAATACCTGTATTCTTAAACTGGTGTAGGTAAAGAGATTTATTTCCAGATGTCAGTTTTGCTGTTACATTGTGTCATTCACACAGGTCTTTGGTTCTTCCTCCAATTTCATGTTGCTCTTTTGTGTGATAGATAGAAAATATGCACATACTTGATCATGACAATATTTCTCTGTAGTAAGCAAATCACAATATAGACAGTCCAGACTTTCTGAGATGCTGTATGTAACTAGATCTGGGCTGTTTTATGCTTTACATTCAGTGTCGGAGCATGCTTCAGTAGGTAATAAACTGAGACGTGCATGTGCTGTTCCTGGCTCTGCAATTGCCTTATTAATGGGCTGTAACGAAAAGACCTAACTTCTTCAGTCCTCGATCTCTCTCCCTTCATCCCCTTTTCTTAACCATGTCTACTGAAATAGTAATTCTCCAGGACAGCCCTCAGTGTGTTTGTGTGCATAGCCTTGCACGTTTGTCATGAGCTCTTAGAACTCCTATTAGCTGTGTCTCATCTGATAATGCTGAAAAGCCACAAAGACATCTGAAGTCCATTTTGCATTAGTTTGGAGTATAAAATCTTCTGTTTTCTTTCCTCCTCCACTCTTGTTTAACCGAGTTGCTATCTGTCTTGCATCAAAATAACTTTCATATTTAAGCTACAATAAAATGGTCTGATTAGTGTAAAATGGGGTATCTGTCCTTTTCCCTTACATGCACCAAGGAAATTGCCCTATTTACTTCGTGAAACTGTTGGACACAGATCACAATTTTTGTGGTGTGTTCTGGGTTTCAGGTGTGAGCACTGGCTACATCCTTTCAAGACATCTGTTCATTCTGAAACAGACCCTTACCTGTCTTTCTGTATAAATTAAAGTTGTAGTCGTTCTCTATCTTGTTCTCTCCTTTGTTGTTTTATGGGACAAATTGCTTTAGTTGTGAGTGGATGGGCTATCCTGGCTAGTTTCTAGGAACATTCAGTGTCTCCACAGTTTAATATTAATTGCACGTAATACAAAGAGCAAATCTGACTCTCCAGATGTCTCTGTGGCTTCAGTAGGGTGGATTTTGTGAGACTGAGAACATCAGCTGGATTATTTTCTTCGATCACAGGAGAGGGAAGTAAGGGAAACCTGGCTCAGAGAGTGTGTGCTAGTTAAGGTGCTTTAGCTAAATCAATCTACCTAAAGCATCTTAGCTGAGATTTAGTCAAGGGCCCCTCAGCTAAAGAGCTTTAGCTAGATCAGTCAAGCTAAAGTACTTCGGCTAATTCACTCCATTTAGCCTTATACTCCAGTCTTTTCTAAGTCTTTACCATGCAAGAGAACCCAGACAAGACCAGATTTAGGAAATGTATTGCAGAAGTGCTTTCAGAGTAAAGAAAAATGAGATCTAGTTGTACGTGCACACGTACAGTGGCTTATCTCCTGTACAGTGCATTTGCCTGTTTTTCAGGTGGAAAATTCCTGATGCATCTTTTTTCCTCAGCATATATTTTAGATTTTTTAACCTATATTGTAGATACATGGGAAACTTTCCTGCAAGATTTCAGTCTTCTGGGAATGGGCTCCATTTTAATTTCCTTGCCTTCTAAAGAACAAGAAATACCTGTAGTTACTGCACTTTGAAGTTAGTAATTATATCACTGTTGTACTGATGTGAAGCCTTTCCTTCTTGACCTAAAAGATGGTTGTGGTTCCAACTGTAGCTTGTTTGAGATGGAGCATCTGGCAAAATCGCTGTGGTGCAGTGCAAGGCTGCCAGCTCATGGGGGTGTACCTAAGGATGAGCCTGGTCTGGGCAGGTCAGGTTTTTATACTAAAATGCAAATGGATCCTTACAGAGGAGCATAATCCTTATGCTATCTTTCTCCTTCCCCATCCACATCCCCCTTTTTCTGCATGGTGCTCAGCTCTAACAGAATGGCACATTAAGAGGCTATTGGGCTGTGGAGCAGAGCATTTTGCTGGTGGACAGAAGCAGTCTTGTGAATGGAGTCTCCTCCCTTTCCAAGCTTCCTGCTCCATGGCTGACCTAACCAGAGACTGGGACTGGTCCCTGGGGGGGATCTCTAGTATGGTGGCGAGACCTAAGAAGGATTCTTTATCCCATCTGGAGCCTCTGTCTGAAACACCCACTGCATTAACAGTTGTTTCTTGACCTAAATAGCACTTAAAAATCCACTCTGGCATCTTAGGGATAGAAAGGAGAGATTTTTGCTGGCTGTGGTTGGGCAAACTGGGGAAAAGGGTGGACTTATGGTAGAAATCTTATGCTCTCCCTGAAGGTCCTGTGCCTCTCCACTTCTTCCATGGAATTTGTAGATAACATTATTGCTGGTCTGCACCAGGGAATGAGGAGGCTGAAAACAAATGCAGCAGCAGACTGGGTTGCACTGGGAGAGGTGTGAGATTAGGATGGTGGATACTGCGATACCAGAGCAAAACAATTTGGGCATTGCTTCAAACAGAACACAACAACGATTCGAGTCCTGCTGCAACGCTGGAATATTGCAACTCTGCACTAAACTTTCCTATTGGAAGAGTTGCCAAACAGCTCCTCTGGCTGGCAGTCCTCAAGGCACTGCAGAGGGGCAAAGGATGTTTCGGAGGGCTTGTACACTGCTGAGTGGGTTTAGCAAATTAAGAAGTGTATTGGCAGGTGGCTCAGGCTTCTTTCTAATAACGCTGTTGCTGTGACACTTGCTGCTTAGCACTTCATCTCGATCACCCCAACTTCTGAATAAAATCATGCTTGCTGCAGTGATGTAGAGCTCTGAAGACAGGTTTGGATGAGCCAAGATTGAAGATTACTAGGGGAAACATGGCACACATTGGTGGCACAGTGGTTCTAAAATGCTTTAGATGCTGCCAAATTCAGCCTGAAGCATGAGCACCCAGCATGAAAGACGTAGCTGAATGCTAACCTATGAAAAACACTGATTGGAAGCAGTTCTGAAGCTTTCTTTAGATCAACTCCGTATCTATTCTGTCTCTTCCATGCTATATTATTAACATTTACTTATTTTTATATTTCAGTCAAAAACTAAACCCAAGAGAGTAAAAGCAATTTACAACTGTGTAGCGGATAACCCAGATGAACTAACTTTTTCAGAGGGAGATATCATTGTAGTCGATGGTGAAGAAGATCAGGAGTGGTGGGTGAGTATTGTGCATTTTCCATCAACACCCTTTGAAAGAAATAAATGAAATCTAGAAGTTGACACTGATTTCAGAAGATCCTCTGCTGGGTTTCCAAATAACAAGAGAAGTTTTTTCTCATAAAAACCCGATTCCAGAAATCTCTGTTGTTCAATAAAACCAAACTTGAGATAAGTTTTAGCTTTTCTCATTCAGGAAAAAAAAAACCCAACCCACATCTGATTAGGAGAGTTCACAACACACAGGGACGTGGTCTGCGTGTTTCAGGAAATTCCTGGGAGGTGTCAGCAATTTAAGAATCTGCTGCTATTGCAGATGCTGTGTGGTGGGCCTTAGAAGACAGCTTTGTGTTGTCCTAATTCTTTAGCTGACCGAGACTGAGAAATGGTCTCTTCCGTGAGCTCAGAAACCATCTCAACTATTCACATCCCAGAGTCTCATCAGCTAAAGCAGTCTTGGCAATTTGTTATGCATGAAAACACTTGCCTTACTCTGTTAGCTAGCAAAGAATAGAACTTCAGATTGCATCAAAAATTACAGTAATGCTGTATGAACACAAATAGGTTAATGTAAAATCCAGAACTGATGAAGCTTGATCCATCCTTTTGCTTGTCAGTGATTGTTAAGAGGAGGAAGCAGCAGCAACTTAACAGAGGCAGAATATGGGCTGTCAGGCATTGCAGAATGTGCTGAAATGATGTAGCAGTGGTACTGCATTAAGAGGCATTACTTTTAAAGAACTGGATAAAACAGAATTTGAAAAAAAAAATTGTCCGTAACTGAATAACATGTGCACTTTTTAGAACTAAATTTTCTGATAACGTTTCCCATTCGCAAAAGCAAAAGAGCACCACTGCGGAAAACATGTGGGTAGAGGCTTGTTGTACTACAAGCAGGAAAGTCACTGGTATTCATTTTGGTGATACTGAAATTTTAATTTGAGAATAACTTGAAAAATGTCTGGACTCTTTCAGATTGGTCATATTGATGGAGATCCCAGTCGGAAAGGAGCTTTCCCTGTATCGTTTGTGCACTTTATTGTTGACTAAATTGCTACTGATAAGTGGAGACATTTCTCATTTCCAGCGGTCACAGAAAAAAGTTTTGCTCTATTTCATTTCATCTGCCTATCTGCAGACACTTTGCCAGAGCACTGCCCGAGTCCTAGGTACTGTAGCTTACTTTTTTATTGCCATCGTTCTAATTTTGGGACTTTTAAAACTTTTTTCTATGTGAAAACTTCTCATGAGCAGTTTACACTTTAAAAAAAACCAACAACTTTTCCTGTATTTTTCAATGTGAACTGAAAAGCTTTAACAATCAAAATCCATGTAAGTATATGAACATCACAACATCATGAATGTTCTTTTCAATCAATTCGCTGTAATTTTATTCTTCCTTTTGTAACATGACCACAGTTCAGTGTTGCTTCCCCAGTCAAAGAAATTGTGTGCATCAAACAGGGCAGTGAATTAATCCGATTCTCGATACCATTTGAAATGTTGGAACCAAAACATGCAGGCTGCTGCGTAGTCCTAAATTGGATTCATTCAGCATCTTGCCATGCTGGCTGTCATCCAGGATGTCAACAGTTACAGAAGAAACCATTTTAATCGGGTGTCTTTGGCCAGGTAAAAGTGAAAAAGTATTTCAGTTTGCCACAGGAGAAACTTCTTTCTTTCAAAATGGATGTAGATATTTGCTTAAAGTTTTCTGAAATCTGTGTTAGTCGTTGAACTTTCTAGTTCTAATTTTGTGAGCTCGAGACGGTTTCATTTTTCTATGCTGCACGTGTGTAGGACCTGTTTTTTGAATGTTCTTTATGTATGTTACATCCATTTTGGTCATTTAATGTGACTACTGCTGGTTAATTAAACTATGGCAATATTAATGAGTTACTACATTAACTCAAGGATATGAAAACTGCACTTCCTGAAATGTACTTAACTATGATGATGGATTGCAGAGCATTTCTTACACTTGTCTCACTGTAGTGTTTAGACTTTTTTTTCAAATTCTTGAATTTTCTTAAATCATCCAGCAATGCGTTCAGGAAGAGAACGTATCTGGTGGAACACTTTGGTAATTATCCTTGGTCAATAAGGTATCTGACACCTCACAAGTACACTACGTTATGTTCCGTTTTATACAATTTGTGTGCCACTACCTTGCAAACAAAGATAGTTTGCTAACTCACTCTGTATTAATATAATATACCCATATATATGGTAGCTACACTGTCGTTAAATTTGTTTTACTGATTTGTGAACAAAGGCAAGGCCACGGATGGTTCCCAGTTGGTTGATGAAATACAAAAGACCAATACAAATCTGACATCATTCTGATGTTTGTATATTGTGAAATTGTACCAGGTTTTGCTTATGCCACAGAAAACAACTGGTGGCATAGGATAAGAAAAATGAATGTCTAGGTCACATTGGCTTTGATCACGTTTTGTGAATATTGTTATCTCTAGATTTATTAAGAGAACTTTGAATTTCTGACAAGTGGTGTTTAAATTGGCCATTTCATATTGAACGGAATGGAAGACAGGCCACACCATACATGCTTCTTTGGAGCAAAATCCCATTGCGTTAGTGCTGGAAGAGCAACACTGATCTTACCTTGTATCACCTTTTCTAAATGGTACAGTTGAGAGCCTCTCCAATGTGTGGGTACAGCCACGCATAACGTTCATTTCCTGGATGCTGTTGCTGCAGTATGAATGGGGAACAAACTGGAATGTTTCAAGATATTTTTGTTGCAAGTTGAAGCAAATTAGTCTGTATTTTCAAAGTTCCCAGTAAAATGATAGTAATAGTTTAGCACTCCAGTTTTATTCACTTACTGACATGTTCAGTTTGCAACACTATTTTGTATGTTTCTACCCCGATAGAGTCTAGAGAGTAAATGGGCATATTATTTTGCACAAATCTCCTACTGTACAGTATTTTTAACACAGAATCTTATAGTGTATGTAACAACTCATAAAGTTAAACAAGGATGCAAATTTTCCTTGAGTTCTGCTAGAAGAGGAATACACTTTAAAATGTCACAATCTCATTCACTGGTCACTTAGAATCTAGGAAACTTGTAGAATACAACTTAATGGCATTAACAGTGCAGATATAAAATCTTGAGGACCAATAAAGAGCAGCTAAGCAAAATTTATCCCTAGATTTTCATGTTTCTCAAACTTTGCTCCTCTAGCAGAGGAAAAAGAAATTCTAGAGCCTGTAGATATCTATTTATAATATAAAATTAAGAATTTAAAGTCCAAACTTTTGGCGTATTTCATACAACTTTTCAAATCTGATTAAAATGACTCAAAAAAACTGTTAATAGACAGACTATTAGGTTGCTGTGTTAACTGTTTAAAAAGGAGCAAGTGACACTTAAATGCAGCTTAGAATGCTATGAGATGTATAATATTCAATTCAGTTGTTTTTATTTTGTTTAGTTGCAGAGCAACTGTATATATTATATAACCTAAAATCAACTCTTATTTTCAATGTCCTGGATGCAGTGATTTATAATTAGAGCATGATTAATAAATTTTACTCTTGTTAACCAGTCAAATGTCTGGAAAAATAAAACTACTTTTAAAATCACTTTGGCTACTTCTATTACTCTGCATTGCTTAGGCAATATTGTTCTTCCCAATGTGTAAAATGAGAAAGATGAACAAGTAGCACTTGAGCAAAAAAAGGTACGGCTTGTGCATTTTTAGTTGAATGTAGAAAGTGTGTAATCAGCACACCTAAGATTAAATGAGAGGTGTAAAGCACCAGCTGACTACCTGTTAGCACTTCACTCTTGTTTTGCTCTAATATCTCAGTTCAACACAACTGAAGTCTTCATTAACAAATGGTTTTTCAGACAAAGAGATAGAAGCAAGTATCAGTTTTATTTTACATTTCTACAATATTGACATTAATATACAAAACACAAGTTAGGAAAAAAAATCCTGTTAAATACAGAATTCTGTATTGTCCTGAAACCTGGGGTTGGAATAATTTCTTCAAGTCATGCTTGGGGAATGACAAAGTACCATGTGCAAGGCTGCACGGCTCTTTGCACAGCGAGTCTTCTCTAGGTTTGTGTGTAGCTACAGCCAGTCTCTGGTATCACACGGGAGCCCAATTTCCTCCTTGCACAAAGGCCTCTTGTACTACAGTCACGTGCTGCCCAAGAAAATCAGGACTTCTCCGACATCAAAACTGAATCAAAGGCTGTAGATAACACTTTGCAAATAGCTTGTGCTTGTTCCTAAAAAAACCCAAACACGTGCATTACCACTTTCTGAAGAACTTCTGAACGTCTCAAAACTTGTTTAAAGCAGAATGTGACCTTTATCATTTTTTGGCAGAGACATGCAAAATGGAGTAGCACAAGTGAGATTTAATTTGATTTCTGTGGTCTGCAATGACATGTGGGAAGCTCTTTTAAATGAGCTCTTTTGAAACAAGTCAGAGTTGTTAGCTTTCATCATAGCATGACACAAGCATTCAGAAAGTCAGTCCATGTGTTCCCCCCGTGCTGCTAAGGGTGTGTGTCAAATCACAGTATCTTGACAACACATTCTCCTGCGCTTAGAGGAAGAGGAGATAGCTTCCCTTCCTTATAAATACAAATGCATGCTCTGTTACCAGAACTGTTACTCAATCCCTCCCTGCTCTGTCTGATCTGAAGAAGTTTGGGTTTGTCTTTGAAAATACAAACAGAGGATTATCTTTAGCAGCTACAATAGCACCCTTCAGGTTGCAAGGATCTTTCTCAGGCCAATTTTTACTGGCAGTTTTAGGCAGTGCAGGTATTTTTCCTGAAAGCTGATGAAATGCAGTCAGCAGGGCTTTCGTCCCCTCCTCAGCCAGATCACATTTGTATTCTGTAATTGAGCAAAATCCCCCCCCGTCTGCCAAAAAGCTTTCACAAGGGCCTTGGGTTTTAGAGTCTCCCTTTACAATCAAAATACCGATACCTAAATTAAATACTGTAAACATAAACTCTTACCAAACTATTGCACTGATATACCCAGAGGCTGTATTCTTCAGAGCCTGCATCTGTTGTCTTCAAAGCCAGTAAACTTTTTCCTGCTCCCAGACCATCATCGTAGCAGACCATCCGTACAATTAAATAGAGAGCATGCCTATGTAACACATCCTGAAACCGTGTGGCAAACAAAAGTTACTCTGGAACAGTGCAACAGCTATTTCAATTTTCCACCTGTTCTGATTTTCTCCCTACAAAAGAATACTTCAGGTTTATTTACAGGAGAAAAGTACTCCTTGGTAACATTATAATTTTTTAATTGAGAGTTTAATCGAGATTTAAAATAAGTGGTGGTTTAACACAATTTTAGCTTTAACTTTTGCTTCTATTTTAGAATTGGATTCATGTGTGGACTATGTTCCTGGCCGTACTGCAAAAGCCACATGTTCATTACTTGACACTGTGAGTAAGACAAGTGGTACAGTCTGCACCTGCTTCTGGCACAGAGGAAGCTTAAAACAACTTTTTACTTTTCCAGACAATCCTGTCTTAGTTCCAGGAAGCATACACACGAGAAACTGTTCCCAGAGGAGGGTATGGACAAGGTTAGTTCTTTGAGGTGGAGAGGAGTCAGGTCACTTGTGGCCTGAGCCCCAGCACGGGTCTTGACTCTCACAAAGATCTAGTCTGGGAGACTTCTACTTTCCACCGCAGTTGCATCATTTCAATGTAATCCCAACAGTTCTGATCTTGGCCACTCCATAAAGGGACTGGTTGATGTTGTCCAGTACAAGGTGTCTGCAGGCCTACCCTGCACAAAAGCTTTTCTTCTGAAGCCATCCAACCCAACCAAGACTATTCATCTGGTTGATTCAGTCATACCACCTCTAGGGTCTTACGAATTCAAGACAGCTCTTTTTCTGTGTTCATGGCATGAAACACCTTGTCCCCATCAGTAGCTGAAGGGTCTAAAGAAATGTCCAGTTTGATACAGAAGCTGTAAAAATGGGCAGTGAGCTTGAAGTCCACTATGAAACCCTTGAGGGAGAGCCCTCTACCAGAGCTCCTAAGATCCCCTTACTGAAAAAAACATGTCCATCCCTGACATTCACTCAGCAATCGCTCGCAATCACTCACTGGAGTGAATGAAACTTACTGGATCAACCCTCCGGTGTATGAAAGATGCCAACATTTGCCTCCAAATTACTTGTAACTTTTTAGAGTTACATATTTAAACTTGCTACAGTGCTAATGTGCATGTGGATTATTACTAAAAGAGGGAGGGTAGAATTCCCCCTGAAAATTACTTTCCTTCCCTCCTTCCAGTACTTCGCTATGAGGGGATTCTGCAGTCAAGAGAGAAATGAGATGGCGGATGGACAAGTTGTGCCGTATGTGTATGTACAAACTTGTAACGTACAAATACACGCAAACAGAACGAGAAGAAGGCCAAAGCCTCAGTGTGACTTCTATAAATACTTCAACTTTGGTTTCTAATGGTTGCATCCACAAATTGAAAAGTATGAATGAATTACATATCTGTACATATTTCAGTCACTAATGAAATAATTTCTCAAATATTAACTGAAATCCATGAGGAAAAACTTGGTATCCTCCAGTCAAGACATCTTTTGGGCATCTGAAATAAATAGCTGCCTATTCACCTGCAAAGGTATCTACAACCACGTAACTTTCACCTCACCCCCAGAGTCATCAAAGACTGAATTCTTTGTATGAATGTAGAGAAAAACTTTCCATTGTGGAACTCTATGAAAGAGTTAGGTAGACTAACACACTAAAGGACAAATTAAATGTCAACAGTGACACAGATGCAAAAAAGCCAGAATTTGGGAAACAGAATGCAGTGCAATAAAATGCCAGTGCAAGCTAGCTTAATCACAGAAGGCCTTAACAGCTTGTGCATGCTTTCAGCTTGAAGCCAGAAGAATGATGAATAAAGTGATATAGATCAAATAGGTAACTTTAAGAAAGTACAAAGGAATTTAAATATTAATGTAACCTATGTTCTTAATGAGAATTAAGAATTTAGGAGGACAGCATAAATAGAACCCAAAAGAATTCAAAGTCTGAGTAACAACTGCTACACTTCTTCCCAGGCATTAGAAACAAGGGTTTTATTTTCTGAAGGGACTAGAGGAGACTTTTTGGCTCTCTTCAGAGTATTCAGCTATTGAATAACGCTATTCACCAGTGCTATTCACCATCCTCATACTTGAGGCTTTTATGAACAGGCATCGCTGGGTTGTTGATGGGTCATGACTTTGTGTGGCCAAGTATTTATGGTATCTGGGGCTCTGAGGGCAACCAGAAGGAAACCACATGGCTGTAATACAAAGCTAAGCAAAGGCCACTGGAGGGCCCTGGGGAAGAGACCGGATTTTTATTTTTAGCAAAAAAGCTACTTGAAGTGCGCTAAAGGAAAACAAACTACATATAGGAAATGATGCAAACAAAAAATAGGCTTGATCAATAAAGTGGAACCATGAGGCTTTAATGCTGGAGTGAGCTCTGTCTTGAATTAGGAAGAGGCTGCAAGGCTGGAACTTTAAAGAGGAAGACAACTCAGGAATTCTTGAAAAAACACCCTTTTTTTTTTCCCCTCTCCACAACACCATCAAGAGGAATTGTATTACTAACTCAGGCTGAGGAACCTATGGTCTTGGCCACCACACTCATGCTACTTTTCCACATGAGAGGATGGCAGGACAGCCACAGAGAAAGGAAAATGTGCCCCAAGAGCATAAAGGCTTGCTCTCCTTTTGCCTGGTGCTCTGTCTCAAAAGGAATGGATTCTTGTCATAAATCAGAAAATACAGAGCCTTGAGGAGATAGGACAAAGCAGTGCTGCTGTGAGAGCTTGTTTGTTTGTTTTGCTTAAAGCCAGTGACGTTTGGGTCACACATCATCTGTCAAAGAAAGGAAAAACACTTTTCAACTCTCGCCAAAAAGACAGTTTGTTGTGAATCACTTACATACTGATCAGATGTTGAAACTTTAATGCCATATTTGGAAACTCCCATAATAAACTCCTCTTCACCTGGAACAAAAGGTAACTTTCCATCTTGCTTTGGAAGGAAACAAACAAAAGCCTTAGTGCAGACAGAACAACATGAACAACAAATATACGTAACAGAAAATGTGTTTATGTGTACTTCAGTCCACTGGATCAGCAACATCACTAACCCTGCTCGTATCTTGCCATGTGGAGTCTGCCTGCCGCTCCTGCACTCATCCAGTCCCTTAACTTTATGTGAAATATATTCAGGGACGGTTTAGACAGGACATTAGGCAGCATTTCTTTACTGAGAGGGTGTTCACACACTGGAACAGGCTTCTTAGAGAGGTGGTCAGTGCCCTAAGCCTGTCAGTGTTTGAGAGGCTTTTGGACCATGCCCTTAACAACATGCTTTAACTTTTGGTCAGCCCTGAAGTGGTCAGTTGGATTAAGCTGTGGGTCCCTTCCAACTGAAACTGTCTAGTCTAGTCTAGTCTAGTCTAGTCTAGTCTAGTCCAGTCTATTCTATTCTAATTACATGATTCCAGAAAAGATTTATCATCTCAAGGGGAGTTTGGCCCTGTGGTCAGATCTTATGGGCTGAAAAATGATTCATGCCCTTTCGTGCTGCGCTGACCCTGAGTGTATGATGTTCCACACTGGCAGCAATTTTGTTATTTGGCTGTAAAATAGATTTAGCATATATTCAGATACTTAAAATGTCAAGTTGCTGTAAGATAAATGAAATAAAATAAATAAAATCTGTGTTCTTAAAAATACAATGATCAGCTGCCTAATGAGAACAACCAGTTACGGCTTTTAGTACGAAAATAATACAAGCAACCACAGATTGGCAAAGGTGACCCAAACATTACTAAGGTTCTTTGGCCATAGATTCGTAAGTGATTGTAAGCAGAAACTACATTTTCCTTGATGGGAAAACTTCTACATTACTGCAGAAATCTGGAGGACATACTCTTTCCTGGATACTAATCCTAACAGTGCTGAAAACAATAAAACAACTTTCAATTGGGATACTTGTTCAGTAACAACTCACGAAAAGGGCCTCCACTCTGAGCCTGCTTCTTCAGAATGGCTTTTTGGGTCCATCTTCAGTTACTCAACAGGATGGAATTTGAGAATCCTAGCTTAATGGTTTTTAAAATAAGCTACTTTATTCTAGCAAGTCTAAAATTTACAAAGAAATATGTTAGCTCACGTGACAATATGAAAGAAATACACCTAAACTTAAGATCTTCTGACGCTGTTGTTATTGTCTTTTGTAACCCACTTACCTGTGCAACATCTATGTAATTTATCAAGTCCAATGGCCCTTCGAGACTTTTGCTCTCATTATATTTCAATTTTTCAATGGCACCAACATATTTAACTCTGAATTCTGCACACGTATCAGAATTACTGTTACTCTGTCCTGCAAGAAAATAAAACAAAGCAATTCTGAAGAATTCCAGAACAGTAATGCTATATTAATTGGTGTTAATGGGGCTAATTTATTAAATTCCGTAATTTTGCAGTTTTTTTCATCAAAAACTTAACCTTACCACAGTAAACTAACTCTTCTCTTTACTGAGCTATCCTGGACTGATTCAGAACAGCCCTTGGTGAAGGCACGAGTTTCATATGAATCCATGATACAGCATTGTTTATACTAATTCAAATCTGGAGTTAACAACCTTGAATCAGAAGACACAGAACAGCTGGTTCTACTTTTCTATATATATTTTTTTAAATTAACTGTTTGGTCCAACAGTGATGCATTATGATCTGGTGAGCAAGAACAAGTTAAATTAAAACTTACTTCCATTATTTCAGTGCAAATGTAAACTTATAAATGCAGGAAACATAGATTTGAAAAAGTTATGCCAGATTCATGCTATGTAACAAACTGGTAATGCAACTAATTTTGTCTTACTTTACTTTGAAAACAGTGACTTAATCCTAGATGAATCATTAATAATACTTCAGAAGCCTAGAGCTATGCATGCATTAGTCAACAGGCTAACAGATTCACTCACAATTATTAAAAAGACGTATTTTAACCTTTTCTACTCTCTGCTCTTTTACACGAACACACATGAAGTTCACCCTGCTCCACACCCATCTGCCCAAACTCCAATTCCATACCTGAACTTTTGGTGGAGTCTGTATCTAGACTGGCCACAGTGCTGGACCTGGAAAGTCCCCCAAGACTGGAATCTACCGACTAAGAAAAAAACCAGTATCATCAGAAAGTCAATGAGAAGATATTAAAAAAATCACTTTCAGATGCCCTGCCTCAACTCTTTTTTTAAAATAAACTAGTTTTTATGTTCCAATTACTTAAGCAGCACTGCAAAATGCGGAGAAAAAACACACCACCACCTATTACTTTCCTGAAATTATCTTTCTGCCTCAATGTAGATCAGACTGATATAAATTCAACAGGAACCCTTGAGAGGTCCACAGATATTTTGAAAGAAGGAGGAAATAAAAGAAAAAGGGAAAATGAACCTTAAGGTTATGTCCAGACATTTCTGGTACTGCATCTTAACTTGAAGAAATTGACAACTACATGCTTGTCACCAATGCTTGAAATAACATAGCAGTGCACGGGAAGTGAAACGGCACCTTGGAAAATCCAGAATATTCAACTGATCATTCCAAAACCTATCAGACAAAATGGACACATTATTCAAAGTGAGGAATACTTTTTAGAGATACTGAGTAACCAACTAGTACTGAAGAATAAACTCATTCTTGGTACCTAGCTCCAGACACCTTCTTCTAGACAGTATATCACTACAGAACAAACGTACTATTCTTTCCTCCAAGCTGTAGTATTGTGCTGCCAGAAGCATGGCATTTTATGGAAATCACATCCTACCACTGATGCAAGCGAACCACTGAACTGCCAACTTGTAACAAAGGGAAGTCCTTCCATGAACAGAGTATATACCAAATAGCTTACCTTGCTTTTAGTACTGATTTCACTGCTTTGTGAGCTGCTGCTGCTGTGTCGTTTTTTTCCTTTTCTAAACATTTTTTCATAATTGGACCAAGGAAGATCTTCTAGGTAGGAAAAATAAAAATTAAAGCTGTCATATCAAAGGAAAGGAGTTCCTGGCAAACACCAGGGTGACTGTCCAAAGTGGACAAAAACTGGAAACTTGTGAAGGACTCTGAGAACTGAAGTAGGAATGTTCCTCTGGTCCTCCCTCAAGCTCTCTGCTAAAACTTCTCTTCCTTCTGATTCATGAAAAAAATGCTGATACCTAGTTTACAGGCTGTCACAAAGGTTACTTTCTAATGCATATAAAGATACAGATTTAGAAACATGGCAAAATTAAAAATGTATATTCCCACTTAAAGACATTATTTCTACCTACAATCCAAGCGCCCTACAAAGTGCATCCAGCGCAATCCCTGCTCCAAAGATTATGTTCCCTTAACAAAACAACCAAACAAAACCCCCCCAAACAAACCAAACCCCCCTCCACTTCTGAAGAACTGCTGATTGTAATACTTCTAGGGGCAGCCATTACTACTTACCATGTTCTAAAGCAAGAAGCATACTGCATTTACTGCCTTAGAACTGAGCTAATGGGATTTCTGAGAGTATTCCAGAAGCGTTTTTCCTGTCCTGCTACAATTGCCTCACTTAACATTTGGCCGTCAAGTGTCAACAAGCAGGATAGTGGCTCCCAGTCAGGGAGTGTTGGAACCCAACTTTCCAGAGCTTCAGAAATTTTGAGCAAGTGGAAGAAAAAGGACAAAGGAGGAAGCCAGCTCACACCGTAGAAAACAGTGGACGACGCACAAGGAGGAGTTCGGATGCAGTGCCGGATGACAGTCCCCAGAACGCTGCTGCGGTTGTCGTTAAGCGAACACCGGGTCCGTGACAGACCGAAAGCCGCCTCAGCGACAAGAGGCGCAGCACGGCATGGTGGCACCCAGCACACCCCTCTGGGCTCCTTCCAGCCCCCAGCATGGCTCTGACAATCCCTCCGCAGCAGCAGCAGCTAAAACTCAACCGAATTTGCTGATTCTGCCGGTAGTCTCCGGGGAAGGCACAAATTACCACACGCTACTTCACAAGCTTTTTTAATACATCAGATGATTAAGGAGCTCTCAGCAGCTCCAGACGCATTTTCTGCGGTGCATCTTTCCACTACGGATGCAGGAAGCGCCGAGCTTTGCCTCAGACCCCGGGTGCTGCGGCGGGCTGAGGCACGGGGAGGTTTTGCTTTTCCCCCTCCCTGTTTCCACCCCCAGCCCCAAAGGGTAACCTGACAAACGGGAAACCCGCTTCCTGCAGAAAGGCGAGAGGCGGAACCCTCGGCGGCTGCCGACAGAGTAAGACAACGTGCG
>NW_010183358.1:0-7018 GCF_000695765.1 Mesitornis unicolor
GTTGCACTGCGAAAATCGGGGCCGTCTCCCACCCACCGGTGTTTCTCTCAGCCCCCGAGTGCTGGAGGTGCCCACCTCCCCCCTGGCAGGGAGGCGTCCGCGAGGCACTTAAGGAGCTCTGGGTGCCTCCTTGCTCTGACACCAAAACCAACGGCGTAGCCTTGGCCCGTTACGGGTAGCTGACATGTTCAGGAATCTGCTGGAAGCCCGGTTCTTGATGGCTCTCTGGCAGCTGATGGTGAGAGATCGACCTGGCTGGAGATGGTCGGCTCTTAAAAAATTCGTTTTGCAATGCTCACAAATTTTGCAAAAGCAGCAGGCAGATACGCAAAAGTAAGTTAGGAAAATGCCCGTATTGCAACTAAAGCTGCAGCGAAACTTCAGGTTGTAGGCACTGTCCTAGCTCTTGCACTGAGTGAACAGCCCATCCCTTGCTAACAGTTCTCATGCTCTGACTTTTGCCTGACGTATCTGCATTTTGGAAATAAACGATGGATTTAAATTACTAGGTTTGTATCTTTTGTTTTTGTTCAAATGGGTTTCATTTGATACTGACATTAAAAGAACACACGAGCACAATCCGGTAGTCCAAGTTAAAAGAGGGTTGGGAGGAGTTGAGTGCATTGATGCAGCATCATACCAACTGATACTGTTTTCAAAATTGTATATTAAAAAGCTATTACATTCATTCTTTTCACAGCAATAGATTCCACTCCAGCTAAGACAATCTTTACCTTTCCCAAACATTTTATTCTGATTCTGTATTTCAGGACCCAACCTTTTCAAGGTTAGACAGAAATCCACGCAGTCATGTTGCAAATGATAGTATCATGCTGTAGTCTAGTGATATTAAGAAGTAAGGACAAAAATAAAATCACTTGCCTTTGTCTAGTCTTCTGCAGAATGAAGGCTATTTTCAGTTCCTCTTACGTCTCATAAGCAAGACACCAGACTATCTGCATACTTAATAAGTAGAAAACCAGAAGTCTGTATGTAGTAAAAGTAGCAAGTATAACACACATTTTTTAATAGCAACATAGACAGGTACTTATCTGAAAGAAATTTAAACAATTTAGTTTCACAAAATTAAAAAACATGAATTATATGTAAGCACATCTGCAAGCTAGTCATAATGTAAAAAGATAAAAATGAAACAAAGCTTTCAAAGTATAAATAAACCTGTAGAGATTAGGATAAAAACTGATACAGGCATTTAGAAAAAGCATTTTGACTCTACTCCAACCAAGAAAATGGTTTTGGTCTTTCACTCCAAAACCTAACAAGCTAGTGGCACGCTGGTGGAATAATTCAGAAGACAAGGTAAACGTTGAAAATTTGGGTGCCATAGCTCTGCTTACAAAGAATACTGTTAAACATGTAGTGCAAGCTTTTCCATCTAACAAGTAATAAAGACTATTTTATCTCTAGATTGAATATTTTATCTCTAGGTTGAATGTTTATCTTCTTTGAGCTTATAATACACAAGACATTTTAAAAATATGGTAGGTTTTCCAGTTTTGCCTCCTCAGCTAAACTTTGATTAAATGTAACCAGCAGAGTTACTGACCAGTAAATATTACTCTGAAATCCCATAGTTACCTACAGTAAGGTCTGCCAGTGACTTCAAGGACTTGTCAAACTCCCTCTCTTCAAACGATTCATCAGCAATAGAGACAACACTGACACGCCTCCAGTCTCAAAGAATTCAGTCATTTTCCCCTAAATCCTCCATAAACATATTGTTTTGTCTGCAGCTGTCTTTCCTATAACTGTTACAAATGTATTAAATTCTAGCAGAAAGTTCTTGTCTTTTTCACTGAAGCATGACCACTGCACAGGCTGTTCCTTTTACGAAAAAAGTCATCACTCCTTTCAAGTCTTACATGAAACTGCTTTTAAATCTAGCCAACCAGAGGCTGATTTTCAAATGAAGAAAACAAGCATTTGGTCACTTCACTATGAATATTGACCAAATAGTATCATATTTGCCTTGGATTTGTGATATTCAGACCACTAGATCAGTCATGCACAGACTCTCTCTCTTCACGTCCCCCTCCTCCTTTCCCACCCACCTCCCAAACAGCTCTCCCTTTTTTTCTTTAGCAATTCAGGTTTGGAAAAATAAATTCCATTGTTACAGTGATTCAGAGACAAACTGAAAGCCAAGTGAAATATTGTTCTCCCAAATCTGACAGGAAAACTTATAGGGTGGAAACACCCAGAAGATAAAACCCACTTCTTTTATAATACGCTCCAAAAAGCATTACTTGTCACTTTCCCCTTGTTCCCAGAATATATGCAGCAAATGCTGGGTTGCTGTAGTACTGAAAATTTCCAGTTTTCCAGATGATGATCTGTGACTCAGTACTCCTACTGATACACCTCAACGCACCATCCATTTACTTTATGTGATGGTAAATCATCTCTCACTTTCCTTCCACCAGTACCTATTAAACACCATCTTGTGTCTGCAGGTCCAATCTACTACACCATGTTCTACCTAGCCTATCTCCCTTCTGAGACCAGACCAGGTAAAAGCTTTTCTGCTCCTGCATTTTTCTAGACCATTTCCTTATTTCAGTTGCTACCCAAGTGCACTTACACCTCCAAGAACACGGGCTGTGCAGGTCGTCACCTTAAATGCTGCTTTCTCCACTGACCAACCTGGACTCTACTTCAATGTATTGGCTAATGTCTCTGAATGGTGGGCACAGAGCTCCTTCACTTTGTATCAAGGTAGTTTCTAGAAACTAATTCTGGGAAAAGAAAGGGTTTTTTCTCTACTAAGTCCCTCCAAAGAGTCAGTTAGGTGATGAAGCAAATTTTGATTCATTTATAATCAAAAGAATTACTTCAGTCTATACTACAGAAACCGGAATTTGGCATAATAAAGCCAACAGCTGGTTGAGGAAGAATAGCAGTGTAGGCTCTTTGATGTGCACAGAGAACATGCACAATCAAAGATGAAGTTTGGATAGCATATGGTGGTTCTGAGTAGTAGTAAAGATTTAAAACACTGTCATAAGTGCATTTAGCAACAGAATATTTTCTTATAGGAAAGCAATTTTATAGGAAAGCAGTTTTATTTGTTGCCCCTAGTAGCTGCATAAATGTCATATAAAACATTTCGCATGAATTAATATTATGCTAATGAGAAACCGGTGTTAAATAGCCCTTATGAACTATGCATTGCAAAATGTATCCCAAGCAGCTAGAAAGTTACCCTAATTTCACGCAACCCTTTCGCTTCAATTTGCTATGTACAGTGAAAATCAACAAGTGCAATGAAGGTACTGAAATAACTGGAGCCTCTGTGAAAGCTCTGCACCATTCCCAAATGAACATCAGAGACAAAAGAAAAATGTGCAGAGCTATGTCAGTCAGGAGTAAAAAAGTTTAGTATTAACGTCTACTTAGAGACATTCATTTGTCAGTAAGCACTGAAATTCACCCCAGAGAACTGCAGAAGTGGAGAAGAGGTTAAGTTCCTTGACATGGGATTTGGAAAAGCAAAGCAAAGGAGCTAGTAGGGGAAGGAATGGTTCATGGAGGCAGTGGGAGAAGTGTGGCCAGACCTCTGCAAGGGTAAGAAGATGTTATAATCACACATAGTATGTCTAAACAAATGATACTACAATGGCTGTGTCTCCAGCCAAAGCTAGAAAACCCAGAAGGCAGCAGATGATCAGCTCCCCTAGAACAAGTTCTCTCTTGAAGAAACTGAAATCACTGGGAATGAGTAACAGTTGCCTATAACAACAACAGATGTCCTCACGTTACATCTTTTCTCCCAGGTTAAATTATGATCCTTCTATTAATAGGACCCTCAAAAGCCTTTTTCTCCTTCTTTGGAAAAGAATATACAAGAGTTACGTTAGGTCATAAAATGTTAAAAAAACCTGGACAACGTTTTAAGAGACTAGGCTTTAGTGAAATTGGCTGTTTCAATTTGATGCTGTTACAATCTTTCCAAGCTCATTGTTTCAGAGACACCAACTCTCCAATTATCAGTAGAAGAAAAAGAGACAGATACTCCTTCATATCAGTTTCTTCATTACTGACTATTTCTGGTCTCTTCACAACCAATATGAATCATGCTAGCAACCATCTATCTCAAGCAAAGTAAGGCTAGAGTGTCAATTCCATGGAAACACAACCATTTAGTAAAACTCTTTTATTTCACCTGCTGTTCTTTAAAAGTGTTTCCTTTGTAGTCTGTGTGACAGGTTCATGACCAGTGCAGCTTGTAAATTAAACACATGGAGTAGAGTCAGTATTATTTCTTAGAATGGTCTTCCCCACAGGTCTGCTCATGCCCTTACCATGCTCTTCTCCCAGTGGATTTCAGTAGATCTCAAATCACTTTTTTGCACAGAAAAATATGCGGGTTGTACTATTTCCAAGAGGAAGCCAAAAGGCAACACGCTTTGCATATAGATTCCAATACAGATTTTTTAAAAACTGTACTTTTCATCTAAAATAGAAAAGCTCAGTTCCAGCAAACTAGGAAATTGTTAGATTTTTTTTAATCTATTTTGCAACTGATCATGACTAACTATGGATTTACAAACTAGATGGCTGTGATGACATAACTCCCTGGGAAATATATCCATTTCTGTCCACATCAACAGTTGAAGTCATATTTATCTCTCTATTTATTAATGTGTTTCCTAATGCAGCCCATTCTCTGGACCAGACCTAGTTAGAGGCACCATTGCTTATTAAAAGTAGTGGCAATAAAACTGGCATGTATATCTAAAAACTGCTGTGCAAATCGATATAATTTCTTAATTGGTTAACCAAATAGCTGTCATGCTAACAAGTCACAGCAACTCTCTACAAACATCTCTTTCTGCCTGGTTACTTTTCTTTAGCAATTCCATAGCCAGATGGAAGAGAAGTTACAGGGCCTCTCTTCCTGCTCTCTGCAGTCATTACAGCTCATAACACTGCAATTCATGGACTGCTTGTCTTCCAGAGGCTTGGATTTCTTTGTAAGTCTCTAGAATATTTTCTTCACATTTATTTTGAATGACTCTGCCTCTAAGTTTCCATGCAATATATACATTCATGAAGTGGGGATTTTATAATAGCAATGAATGGGATAATCACATGGTTTGACTGCCTAAGGAAGTATTGTAGAACATCTTGGAGGGAGAGCACTAGAGAAATCCCAAATATTATATTAGCAAGCACCAAACTTAATTATGGATCAGTGTTATATAAATAAACTCCTAGCTTTTCCTCCGATACTGCTCTGAACTTGCAGGTTGTGAAACTGAGTTAACTCCAGTGTGATGGTATCACTTTTTGTGAGAGTACCAAACTATTATCACCATTCAGTAGACATTTTCCAAGATATGAGTATCTGGTGGTCCTAAATTATAAGAATAAATATCAAACACTGAGCCGAGATAACCTAATAGAACTCTTACAACTCGGATGGCATATCAAATGATAAAATACAGCCTCCTCACTGGCAATTGCTTCGGATGGAAATAGTCAATGGAAATAGTTGTGTCAGATATATGGTGTTTTGCCAAAAAGAAAAGGTACTGATACAGCTTTTAATAGTTTCATACTGGATAATTTGCCACTGTTTCTGGCAACACAGTATGTATCTGAATTGTCTTTTCCTCCCTGTCAATTCAACCTCATTTGCAGGGTTTTAGATTCTAATTTAGCCCATTCAGGAGGGAAGTTTCAGCCACAAAGTTCAGCTTGTGACTTGGGTCACAACTTCCCCAGAGTCTGCTGAATGTCTGTAACAGTGCTTTTGGTTTAGGATTCTTTTTAGACTTCCTCTTTCCTATTCACAGTTGGAATGATGCAAAGAGAGTGGTAGTAACTCCTATTTTGTTTCACACAGAGTCACAGAATGTTAGGAGTTGGAAGGGACCTTGAAAGATCATCTAGTCCAATCCCCTGCCAGAGCAGGATCACCTAGACTAGGTCACACAGGAAGGCATCCAGGCGGGTTTTGAATGTCTCCAGAGAAGAAGACTCTACAACCTCTCTGGGCAGCCTGGTCCAGTGCTCTGTCACCCTTGCAGTGAGAAAGATTTGTCTTATGTTCACATGGAACTTCCTATGCTCCAGCTTGTACCCATTGCCCCTTGTCCTATTGTTGGCTATCACTGAGAAGAGCCTGGCTTCTTCCTCCTGAAACTCATCCTTTACAAATTTATAAACATTAATGAGGTCATTCCTCAGTCTCCTCCAAACTAAACAACCTCAGCCACTCCTCATAGTGGAGATGTTGCACTCCCTCAGTCATCTTTGTAGCTCTGCGCTGGACTCTTTCAAGCAATTCCCTGTCCTTCTTGAACTGAGGGGCTCAGAACTGGACACAATATTCCAGATGCAGTCTCACCAGGGCAGAGTAGAGGAGAAGGAGAACCTCTCTCGAACTACTAACCGCCCCCCTTCTGATACACCCCAGGATGCCATTGGCCTTCTTGGCCACAAGGGCACAGTGCTGGCTCATGGTCATCCTGCTGTCCACCAACACCCCCAGGTCCTTTTCCACTGTGCTGGTCCCCAACAGGTCAGTCCCCAACCTATACTGGTACATGGGGTTGTTCTTTCCCAGATACAAGACTCTACACTTACCCTTGCTGTATTTCATTACATTTCTCCCTGCCCAACTCTCCAGCCTGTCCAGATCTCACTGAATGGCAGCACAGCTATTTTCTGGACAGGTCGAGCTGGGGTTGCGTTCTACTTCCTTTCTTGCTTGTGAGAGCTGCATCCATGTTGAAAACCAGCAGAGCTATAGTAAAACAGGTGCTAAGGCTTCCTTAACAGAAGTTAGTAGTTTTCTTTACTTTTCTATGCTGAAGGGTTGTATCTTAAATATGTTAATATAGAGGGTATTCCTCATGTGAAGTGAGTAATTTCATCACTAGATCTAATACAGGGTTGAAATTATTTCACCACCTATTTTGTCCAGTCATGGACTTATATACCCCAATTACTTCACAGGTGCACAGAAACATCAAGATGCATAAAATTCCCT
>NW_010183358.1:7049-30261 GCF_000695765.1 Mesitornis unicolor
CATCCTTTTCCAACACTTCCACATGCTGAGTTTTCATTTGTTATCAGCAATGACTGATTTTTAAACAAGCTACAGTAGGAGATGAAACATTTTATTGCCAATTATAAGATGAATGAATGACTGCTTGAAACAGGTTGGCCAAGTTACAAGGCACTAGCTGGTAACCACTTTATCAAATAAGAAAATCAATCCACATACACAAAAAAAAACCCAAACCCAACCAGAAAGAGCAACAACTTGCAATTCCTCTTGGAAATTGCAAGTCTTAAAAGTAAAATCTTCAGGCTCTGTTCTTCTCCTGAGATTAATTTTCAGAAAGGTTAAATCAATACCATGAAGGGCAAAAAATGAAAGCTGGACGAAGAATGCCATCATCACTTCTGTTCCTTAGAGTTGTTATGGATCATCCATTTATTGTTTCAACCACTGTAGGAAAAGTAAGATCATGAATGCTGTAGGAACATCTAGCGGCCCATTCTGTTCCCTCAACACAATTGGATGCCATTCCCAATGGCCTTGAGATATTCCTGCAATGAACTTTATTAATAGCAACTAATAATGCACAAAGATGACCTGTCAAGCTATATATATATGAATATAATATCGTATGTCAGAATAGGGGATCACAACTGTTCCTTTTTGGTTTAAAACTCAATGGGATAGCTTAGGATCTCATTCCGTAAGTCTGTCACCGTGCAGGTGCTTGGTCTGACTAGAATGAACTGGAAGTTGGGCTCATAAGGATTCCCTGAGGAGCCCAGAAAAGTAGTTTTCTGTAGTCAAACCTCTCAAATTTGCCAGAGTTACAGAATGGTTGAAGTTGGAAGGGACCTCTGGAGGTCATCTTGTCCAACCCCTCTTCTTAAGCAGGGCCACCTAGAGCTCACTGCCCAGGACCATCTTCAGACAGCTTTTGAATATCTTCAAGACTGGAGATTCCACCACCTCTCCGGGCAACCCATGCTAGTGCTCAGTCACCTTCACAGTGAAAAACTTTTCTGGTGTTCTGATGGAGCCCCCTGTGTTCCAGTCTGTGCCCATTGTCTCTGGTCCTGCCACTGGGCACTGTCAAAAAAAGCCTGGCTCTGTCCAATTTCCTTCAGCTATTTATGTACCTTTATGAGATCCCCCTGAGCCTTCTTAACTCCATGCTGAGCAGTCCAGACTCTCTCAGTCACTGCTCATAGGAGAGATGCTCCAGTCCCTTAAACATCTTCATGGCCCTTCAATGGACTCTTTCCAGTGTGTCCATGTATCTCTTGTACTGGGAAGCCCAGAACTGGACCCAGCACTCCAGGTGTGGCCTCACCAGTGCTGAGTAGAGGAGAAGGATCACCTCCTTCAACCTACTGGTGATCGACAAATGGTGATTTTGCATCAGCATTTTGTGTTCGAAGTGTTAAAATTTATTTGGAGAGATCTGGGTATCTTCTACTCCTAGGGAAATGTGCAAAAGTGAGATATCAACAATGAACAGGGGTGAGCAGTGTTGGGGCAGAGGACATCAGAGACCTGACTTTGTGGACCCTCTGGAAGAAATGAGGAGGCACATTGCTGCCGGCAGCTCCATCATAGCCATCTGGGCGCCGTTAACTGCAGAAGCTGACGGTCTGCCTCACTCCCTGTGCATGACTGTATTAGAGTTCTCAAACAATCCTTACAGTGTTCATTTAGGGAATTGATATTCTCCTTCTAAAATGGTTTGGGTTTCTTTCTTTTTTAATTTTGCCATTTTTTTTTATTTTATCAAGAAAACCAAGGGAAACAGCATTATTTCTTAAATGTCTCCTTCCTATGATATCTTCTTAAAAATTGCTTGGACAGAAGGGAAAATGTTTATATATATACTTAATATAAAAGAAGATTATAAAAAGCACTAACAACTTCAGCACAGGGAATTTTCAGGGAAATTAATGACTAGCTAAGGTTAATGGCCCTCAGCTTCACATTGGCCCATCAACTCTCTCAGTCAGTCATTAATTCCCAGGAAATGCCTTGTGCCTTGATTGTTATTGCTTTAATATATTAAATTCAAGTTAAAGGCTTTACTTAATGTTTAGCCACTATAAAGTCAAACACAAGGAAGTGTTCCCACTGGACATATTCACTGTCAAATATATTTTTATTTACTTTATTTTCTATTGGCATTTAAATAAAGGAATTTAAAACTCATTTACAAATTTGCTTTGGTTTTGGTACTTTTAATAGTACACAAAAAATCCTCCATACATCTTTGTCATTTATTTAATATTTCATTAAAGATATCTTATCTAAGTTCAAATATGACTGAATGTGCAAAATATATACAACTATATTTATTGATAAGATGAAGAAATTAAAAATGGATCAGAACTAGTTTTGTTGCATCTAATTAGTATCATTCTAGTTTTACTATGGCAGAAAAAAGAGACGCTATGATTATTTACAAACTCCAGAAGAAAGTGAAAAATCAATGACTGTTTTGGCCCCAAACCAATTGAAAAGTGGAAATCTGATGATGTCAGTTGTTCTTGTGAAATTTCTGCCATCCTGACCTCCCTTGCAGAGAAAAAGACTATCAAGAGGAATTTTTTTTGTGCCATGTTCTGATAAACCCAAGTCAGATTTGGAAAAAAAATAATCCATCTGGGTTTAGCATGAATTCTGGTCTAAAAACATGGTTTCATCTTTCTAGTGATCTCTATAGGTGAGAAATTAAGGAAGGAAGAAAAAAAAAGTTCAAATATGAGTTTGAAATAATTAATAATTTTTTTTAATATTTGCAGCAATGCTGAAAATATCCTAGGGTTTGTTTTTTTCTTGAAGTATATTATATGTTACTTAATTACTCTTTGGATATACTTGGTCACATTTTTAAACACAGCCAGTTTACTTTCCTTCAAGACATGAAGAGAACAGGTGCAGAAAAACCTCGCTTGCTTCGACATTACACTCAAACTGTTGGTGTTTATATTTCGTTCAATGGCCAAATAATGTACTCTTTCCGCTATAGAAAATAGTTGCACATGGGCTGTAAAATGTGTTTCTGAAACTTACTTTAACATTTCATAGACAAACCTATTTTTTGGTGCCGCTTCATTAAAGCCAACAGAGTTATGACAGGGATAAATCGGACTTGCTGTAATGTGGCTGTATACGAAAGTGAGGTTCAATTTGATGTGTACATGAAAGCATATCAGAATCACTACTAGATTTCTGCATTAAGTTTTCAGGTGTCTGGCAAATGTCACGCAGTCGCTATCATACATTGTTCAAGAACGTATATGCTCAAAAGTCCTTGGGATGTGAGATGATGCTAAGTCAGGTCAAAATGTGAGACAAAAGCTGCTTACAAAGGGATCCGGACAACTTAGTCTATATTTTGACTGATACGGTCCTGATGAGTGACTTTGTATAGGTCACCTGAACTACCTCTGTATCAGTTTTGCCAGACTGTAAAATGAGAAAAATGCTTGTAAGGTAAAGAGAGAGAGAAAAAAAAAGGTTATTGTCACTTTGGATGTGATACTCCATGCTGGCAGTCCTGCCAATGCAGCACTTGCAGTGTGTTTCTTCACTACAATCAATTCCCCGGTCTCTAGGATCAGGGGCTGGGACAAGTTACGCACTGCAGTCATGCACATATTTGAAGCCCAGTGCTGAGAAACCTATGCTGTTTGTCCATAACTGGCTTCAAGTTGGAGCCAAGGAGGTCAGCTAGAACTCAAGTGGTTTGTGAGGAGCTGCTGGCTCTCTCTTCATCCAGCAATAGACAACCTGGATTACTCACCTCATGTAATAGCTAGCTGGCTGCAATGGTAATGTGGCAAAATCTCCCAAATGACTCAGTCCTGCACTGTTAAAACATACATAAAATCTTCATCCCAGCTCTGCAGGAGGGAAACTAGGGGAAAAAAAACAAAACACAGAGAAAGGAGAAGAAGAGGAAAAGTGGCAAGCATCCTGAATGAGGATGGTTTGCAGCCACGCTGAGCCTCTGCAGGTTTGCCTGCAGGCTTGGACAGATTTCAGTATGTTGGTCCACCATCTGGCTTTTGTGTGGACAGTACCTTCATAGCTGGGAAGAGCGCTTGCACTGCATATGAGCCAAGTGGGAGCTTCAGATATGATGCGTAAGTGTGAGGTACCTTATAAAAATCTGTAATTTTACATCTGCTTTCCTGACTGAATAATCTCACCATAGAGGGCAAGAGCACTTTAAATTCTCCATTCTTGAAACCAGTTTTCTTGCCTTTTCCTGATAAAACCTTTGAGATGTATTGGGTACTTCTTCTGGACATTTACATTACTGGTGTCAGCTGTGCCTCTCTACAAAGCTGCCAACTCCACTTTGGATGTGCCACCTTCCCCTTTGTCATTTGGCTGTTCTTCACCCACCTTGATTACCACCCTTACCACCTCACCTTTGCTTGGCTAGAGGACATGATCACGGACATGCATCACACCATGGCATGGAGCAGAGGTGAAGCAATGGCTTTGTGCCACATTGTGAAGCACAGGCTGTCCTGCAGGACCCAGGTAAAGGCTCCACAGGAGATGCAGCTCTGAAGCAGGGCAGTGTCCTGGTGTTGCAGGTGTACAACAAGACATGGAAGCAAAGAAGGTTTGGGAATCAAGGTTACAAGAAGGGCATGTAGGAGAAAGTTTCTAGTGAGAGTGGGGAAGAAGTTGACAACATGGGGATGTGGATCTTGTTTGAAGAAAGGCGGTGAATGCAACTGGTCCTCACAGCTCTCAGCACCTGAAGTTTTTGGAATCAGTTAGCAGTGGGAAAAAGTGGGACTGTACTGGGAACTAAACCATCATTTCCATTCTATTTTAGAGTCTGCCTTTTGTGGTGATGGAAGCAACCTTGCAGACATTAGCTGAACAGGAGCCTGGCACAGGGAATTATGCCAGATTCTTCAGACAGCCTGAAGTGAAGGCTCTCTGAGTGGTTGTAAGCTGATGCCATTCATCTCAGTAGGGTGTTCAGGCTGAAGGCTAATGATGATAATTGAAATGTCGACATTAGCTGTTTAATTGCACAGCAAACAAATATCATTCTTCTCTATAGCTTTTTTACATTTAGAAAAAGAAAATGTTTCATCTATTGTGGTAGGTAGAGGCAGTGTCAACCAACTGCTAGAATTGCTACACATCTTTACCTCAAAAGTGTGTCTCAATTAAGGTATTGCTTAGTTTATATTAAAAAAAAATCCTCAATTTTCCTATAGATACCAAAACCATAAACATTTCATTGCTGCTAAAATTGCTTGCTATCCCCCAGCCAGCTGCAAAACTATTCACCTTTAATATTTTTCAACAATTGGTTATTATTTATTAAAATATTATATAAGAAATTTTAATAATTTATCCTGTAATAATTTACTTTCTAATAATTTCTACAATATATTGAACCTTTCCTCAGTACAAATACTGGTGCCAAACTAGAAACTGAAAAACAGGGGGCACTCTGAGGTAGGTTGCATTGAATCTAATAAAAGCTAATAACAATAATAAACAAACAGCATAGCTACTCTCTGAAGGCACTGGATTGCATAGGGAGCAATGAAAAAAGGCTTATGTGAGAGCCTGTCTTTTAATTCTCTAGTTTCTCTTAACATCAGCCATGGCTTATGAGTTGCAGGGTTTTGCAAGCAATACTACTGTGTCTAATTAAAGTATAGTACTGGCTGATCCAAAATGGGAAGATTATGTCTCAGGAGCCACAGGGCACCATGGCCACCTGACCTTCATGTTTTGGGAGAGGAAACCCTGGCCCAGAGGGGTGCACTGATAGCAGGCCTCAGCTGAAGGGCTGTGCACTAGTAGCACGTCCCTGCCATTGCCTGAGGGTTCATTTCAGCTTGGGGAAGTCCATGGTTTTTCAGAAGATGCTTGTTGCAAGCACTGCTCTGGCACAGTGAGATGTCGTATCTTGCCACCTGTTTTGAAGTCAGGCAGCTGTGATGCCTCCAAGAGCCTCATCTTCAGCATCCTACCTGGGATTGCAACTCTCTATCCCACTGCCCCTGACTGCAGCAATGGGAGCTGAGAGGTTACAGGTGGGACTGGCTCCCCTTCTTCCTTTCAGCTCAGGAAGGAGATCGCTGCCACATGAGTCATGCTTCCAACAATTTTATTAATACATTTTTAAAATAACAGCTACCACAGCCCACCTGTTCTCTCATTCAGTAACATACCATCAGACACCTTTCACACCCTCCCTCTAATTTCATCCATTCTGAGTTTTTCCAAAAGTTCAAAAGCTGGTAACGCTGCTGGCCCAGTCATATTTTCCTCCTGTCAGCTGGTACTATTTACTTAGCAGACATACGGGATTATATCTGCTCTTATTTTTTTCTTTCTCCTGTTTCAAATGAAACTTTGCTAAATACAGCCCGAAATTGCAAATAACTTGCTGTGAAGCTATAGTAAGCGGTTCAAAAGAGCATTCTGGCAGTAAAATTATTTTAAGCCAATTACTCTCTAACTGTCTCTCTTATCATTGCCACCACTCTTTAGGCGACCTGCTTGTTAACATTTTAGAAATAGCTCACAGAGGTCTCGATGTGGTTTAATGTGCTCTTTGCCTTCTAAGGACTCTACCTGCAAGTTTTGTTTGCAAACATTTCTCATTAGGCTAGGCTGTGCAACGCCAGGGCACAGTATAGCTCACCCAATAGCCTAATATACATTGTTACGTAGTCTTGATTTATGGTTTTTAGCTTGTGTCCTGCAGCTCATGATTGGGTGCCCACTTTTTTTTAAATATTAACAGCCAACCAATATCTACGCAAGGACTTTCTGAGGGTGCAGCATCCTGAGGATGGCTTTATGAGTTGCCTCTCTGTATTACAGCTCTGCCTGAAGCTTCCTCATGCTGTGCTGCGTTTTGGCAAAACACAAGTCTGATAGCGAAGCTTAGCCCACAGTGCCTGTGCACAGGGACTCACCTTTCCTGGTAAAATTCAGTTCCATCCACAATCTCTTTTTATACATTAATATTTTCACAAAGACAGCCTTCTTGCTCCCAACTCCCATCTGATCGTCCATGTTGTCCCCCCACACAGCACAGCTCCTTTTTATTCAAATCCTTTCTAGGTTAACTTCTGTTGTGCATGGTAGATGCAGTGCCTTGACAGAACGTACTCTCTCACAGCTGTAAAAATTATTGTTGAAATCTCAGTTCTATTTAAATTGTCAGGATTAACTGTTAACCCAGCTGGCCATCTGAGCAGGAAGAACTGCCTAATTGGCTCATTTGCTGCACAGGAGACATGAGAGATTTCTGCAGGGCAGGCAGGCAGCACCACGGCTTGGTAGGTTGAGAATGAAAAAGTCTGACTACTTCTTTTTGTGATTAAATGCCATCTCTGCCCTACAAATATATAAGTGAGAAAACACAAATTTGAGGCTAATTATAATTTTTGCTAATAAGTCGAGCCCCCTTTTTCTACAGAAAAAAAAAGTAAAAGAAAAAATAGTTAGTACTTCCATGCTAGAAATAATTTGTTAACCTAAAACAGTGGCTGAGACTTTCCAGCTTCAGGATGTGTGCCTTTTCTAAACAAATATTCCAGTTTCACAATACTTGCAACACAGCATGATCAATGCTAGCAGGCAACTTCATGTATGGATCACTGGTGCTGAAACTGCTCTTGCAAGAGTTTTTGATTCAGTTCTACTCAAAGTTCATAAAATGCATGGAAAACCAGAATTTTTAAATGAAGAATTTTTGAAACTTTAAGAAGCACAGATTTCTGGTTTGGATCCATAGTCTAGAAAGGGCATACTAGCCTCAAATGGATTGACTAATGCTGTTAAAGATATTATGGTCTTTTGGAATAAATAAGTTCTACATATCTTATAAAGTTTCATCTACTGCCGGTCTTACTATAGCATTTCCTCTCCTAGAAAAGAGATTGTGGTTTTGAGATATTTGTCTTAATTATTTTGCTTGCAAGATTAAACACTTTTCCCAGTTTAAAGAAAATATGAATTATGTAAAAAAATAACATAAAAAAGTCCTATAAAATTGTTCGCAATCAGTTTAAATAGTTAGCCATAGCTATTATAGCATTTTAGACTGATACAATCTGCAGATGATAGCAATTTATCATTTGTTGATCATGGTTCAAAACATAGGTAAAATCCCAAGAAATTACAATCCAACATTGAGAGTATAAAATTGCATTATTACAACTGAACTGGAGGAAAGTGCTGGGATTTGACTGCATGAATTTATTCCTGGGAAAAGTATCAGCCAGAAATCATAGCTGGGAGACCCAGAAGATGTTTCTTGCTATCACTTATTTCAGATGACACAAGGACATAGCATGGAGATTAGCCTGGCCCTATTAAGAGAGAGTATTAAGGTCAAGAAGTGTCCTGTACTTCCCACAGAAAACATTATTTGTGATCCACTGGGAAGAGCCAAACTATGCTACACTGAACAAACTGTCCGGTGAGCAATGATGGGCTCAGACGCTTTTGCAATTCACTAAAGCCAGTTTTCATACTTTGTAGGGCCAGGACAGCTTTTGCTGTCTCTGTCCAGGAATACAAATATTCAACTAAAAAATAAAATAAAGGCCAAAATGGAAGTTTTTACAGTGCTTCATTACTACTAAAATAGAAATATAATATATCTCTCTATGCATCCCTAAATAGGTTTCTGCTTTGTCTAATTTGCCTGAGAAATGAGAGTTGCTTGTTAGAATGTCTATTTTCACATATGTATTAATCTAATGGGAATTCCATTTAATCTTTCTCTATTTCTAAGACTTCATAAACTGGATACAAATTGTAACTTTCAAATAAGTGCTTCTTTTAATGCCATAGCAGTGTCATGTTCTGCTAACTATGAACTAAGATGCCTCATGATGATGCTGAGGGTGCAGCAATTTCTACCATTGCATGCAGTATTGGAAGAGCACGGGGTGTCCTGCATTTTAGGATACCAAAGTGTCTGTCATCTAAAAGATCTTTTCCAAATGTTTGTTCCTTTTAAAACTTTTCACTTTCAAATGTAGCTTTTCAAGTTTGCTCTTGGATGTCTTTAGTTTTGTTTTGCTTTGGTTTGTTTTGTTTTAATGAAAGCAAATGTTGTCAAACACATACTCTCAATCTCAGGTGTGAGAAAGTTCTGGTAAATCTTGCCAGCAAGGTATGTACAAATTACCACTGATCACAATTTCCTACCTCTCTGGAACACCAGGAAATCAGTGAAATAGCCACTGATTTTTTTCTTTCATCATTTCCTTTCCTGCTTCATCCTGTGACTGTCTGAGCCAAGAGCAGGTCCTTGATGCTAAAAAATATAAAGCTCCTTCAGTTCTGTACCTGGGTATTAATTCTGGTTCCTAGCTTCTCTTTTGAAGAAAGAGGATTAAATTCTGGCTCCATTGCAGCCAGTTGTGAAACATCTGCTAACCTCAATAGGGCCAGAATTTCACCCCAAGCTGTGAAGCTTCTGCACAGGGATGCATAGCATGTCCCCAGCCAGACTTCCAACTGCTGTGCTGCCACAGTAAATGGACATAAGTCAAGGAGGCTGCTACATCAATACCTCTTGCAGCTTCTCTTTTCTTGCCTTTTCTTTAGCAAGCTACACCTCAGTATGGATTTTTATGTATTTTTTAGATGAAAAATGTATCTTCTATCTACTTTTCCAAATATAAAAATAAGGTATAAATACTTGCATGTTCCCCAAGATCTTATGTATTTATGTATCTGTTTGTGTGCATGCATACATATATACACTTAAATGCTCACACACACATGATTTGAGTTTGCATTACCAAGCATTAAATTGCAGGCTATCTCTTTTGAGATGAAGCTATTTTTTGACCTTTTTCAGCTCAGGATGATACAGCCTTCACACGGCTGTTGAACTGAAGGAATGCAGCAGCAGCGTCAAGTCCCTGTCATGCATACATCATGAGACTTAGAGTGTCATTCAGTCCTTGAGAATAGCTCACTACACACTCTACACAGAAGAAAAAATAAAGTCTAAATGTGACTGTACTGAAGCAGTGATTTTAGAAATCTCTGTGTGTCCAAAATTCACTTCTTTTGAAGTCAGTCCAGCCAAGTATAGTCTCATGGTCATATGCCTCTCACAGTTCACTTCCTCTTTGATAAAGTCATGAAGCCCAGCTGCAAATGAGATCTTCTGTGGTTTAAGAACTTGGTTCAAAATCTAGGTTGTGCACTGTCAGAGCCATGTTTTAAATAAAGAATTTTTGAATTCTGAGAAAGCGTCAGTTCCTGCGTGCCTCCGCTCATGCTTTCTCTAGGGACAGCAAAGTCTTTTTCGGGAGCCTCGCTCAAGTCCAGAGAGGGCTGGGCTGTGGTGTGGGAGCAGCACCCCAGCACAGACGCACTGAGCCAGACCAGCCATGCTCTCTACCAAGAGCCTGTTTTCACTCTCCCTCTGTCCACCAAGACTGCAAGTGAAATGTATTTACAAATAACGTAATTAGCTGTACCATCCGATTAGTTAAGCTCTTTTTTAAAAACATGTGGGCTGGCCCCCTCTCCACCACAAATGTTATAAATAACTTGCTTCCTGGCTGTCATGTTGACAAACTGAACTCCTTCCACTACCTCTGCCACCCCCATCTTCTCCCTTCACATGCTACTTCTCCCAGTTTATTTGTCAAACATAAAGTTTATTTGCCAAACCCTTTTGGGGGGCAAGATGGAAAAAAGAGGAATAAGTGTGTTCCCATAGGTCAAACACATCAATTAAAACCATATCATTTCTTATTGTATGCTGGGACACACAGGAACTAAGCCTGAACCTGTTTTGAAAGTAACACAAAATATCAGCACAGAGATGCTCTGCAAAGATTAGAAACCTTGAACTTCAGAAGTCCTGCAGTACATTTTAGGTGACACTGAAGTGGATTGAAATCCACCCAGGTGTTGCACAAAGGTAGACACTTCCAGCCTGAATCTTAGCTCTCAGTGATGCTCATTTAAACTCCTATTCCAAGGCATCATGCTCTTACTTAAAGGACAGCTAATGACAACCTTGTAAAAATCTCTCTTCAGTGCCAATTATTCAGTCAGCAGCATGTTGGAAAGTAAAATATTCCCCAATTTAAATACAAAAGCCTTACTTTATACTGCTTACACAAACATAAAGTACCTTCTAGTAAGTGCTTCATGTGCAGTGCTTTATGCACAGGGCTGAAGAGTTCTCTTTCTGCGCTGGAGTCATTGAGGTCCAGAAATAACAACAAAAAGTTTCAAGCATCTCACTGTGTGTAGTTAATTGTGTTAAGTGGACAAACACAATGGTAAGGAAGTATCTCTGCCTCTTGTTTGGGAGTCTCCCAAATGCTGACTTGTTTTTTACCTACACGAAGCATCTGATGTCACTTTTCTGTGTGGGTGGAAAAGGCTGTACAAAGGTTAAACAAGTTCTTTCATCCTTGCTCATGAAAGCAAGCCTGTATTGCATTTCCAGTAACTGAGTGCATTACTATAACAGGTTGGGGATTTACTTTGTGCATGTGTGTGTACCTCTGGTGACTAACTGGCCATGTGTTCTCTCCCTTCCTCTAAATCTTGCTCAAATTATTGGTTAATCTGAATGCTCTATTGGACTGAGTTTATAAAGGCAGCACAGCCAACATTTCCAGCTCTTGGTAAGTAGACTTTGTAGCACAGAACCACAGAACCTGTACCTGCATGCCACAGAAAAGAGCTTTTTTAGAAATTAAGGTGTAAAGACTTACATCCCATGAAATAGGCTATTTCTTCAGCCAAGGACTTAAACAGAGAGCCTTATCTGAGTGCAGCATAGGAGCATGCATTTGCATTTGGGCATAGGAAAAATCCCTTAATACTAAGCAACTGCTTATGAGTTTTGTTAGATGGAGACCTACAAAAAGCTGGAATTGGTGGTGTCATCTCAGTGGATATAATGCGCTAGAACTGCCAAAAAGCCTTTGATAAAGTAGTTTTTTCCCAGAGAGACTGTGGGATGCCAGAGCAATCGTCTTCATGGCTGAGATACGAAGGCCATGAACAAGTTGCCCTGAGGTGTGTGGCTGAAGGTTGAGGAGCTTTACGCAAGCCATTTTTTGCTAGCATAGTTCCCGTACTGCAGGAGGGTAGGTGTATCAGCACAAAGATCATCACAGCTACCTAACAGAGGCTGTGCAAACCGGGAGGCCTCGCAGCCTCCCACACTACCTACTGCTGCCAGCTTCACCTGAGCGAGCAAGTTCAAAGGCAGCTCAGATGTGCCTGCCTGAGCTCTGGTAACAGCTCTGCACAAACAACTGGAGCACAGCATAGAGGCATGAAATGAAGAGTAAGAACAAACCACCTAGATGGCCTGGCAGATGCTGAGGCAGTTTCATGTCTTCTAGCAGGGCCGTGGATGGGAATGAACCCAAGAAAGGGCTGTGTGGTTATGTGAGAGCATCTGCAGAACAAACACACACACACACACACACACACACACACACACACACAGACACACAGACACACACAGACACACAGACACACAGACACACAGGCACAGACACACAGACACATACACAAAGTATTGACTAAATTGAGGAAAAACATGGGATGGACACTAACAAGGCCAGGCAAATGGCAGCCCAGTACACACTGATAATAAAAAGCGACCGCTAGTAGAAGTGGTTGGAAAGTCACAGACACTTTACTTATAAACTGTGACACTCTGGCAAAGGGCTGGATCATCCCTGACGACAGCTCTGCAGGAAAGCTTCTGTAGAATATGTCATCCATGCAAAAATAAAAAAGGCAAATGATGTATCATGAGGAAACAAGGTGAAAAATACATTATGAACAGCATAATGTGATAGGTAAATGAATAATACACTGCCAACTGGGATGCGGCGTTCAGTTTTGGTCAGTGCCTTTATAGGAGATAATACAGTAAGAGAGAGGATTCAGATAAAAAAATAATTAAAATAAGTAGAGGACTGAAGAATTTTCTATATGAAAAGATAAAAATTATTAGGTCCATTTAATTTAAAGACAAAATAAGAAGGAATATATTAAAGGTTGCAGTATGTTGACTCTAATACAAATGAATTATCCTGTGCTCCTATTCAACATTTCCCTCATTCAAAAAGTGGAAACATTACGTGATAAATATCCATGAGGATTTTATCACTAAAAGACTGCATTTTTTTCACACAACACAAATATGAAATTACTTTCTGGAACGCTTTGTTCTAGCAGGATTAAAATGGACTGAACACTTATAAAGAAAATTAGAATATGCAAATTAATTAAGTTCAAGAAATATGTTTCAAGAAGCTATATACACCATCTTTAGATTAAACAGATCCTGGTCTGAAATCATATGCCAATTCCAGTATACATTCAGCAGAGGAAAAAAGAAGAGCAGGAGGGAGGGTAGCATGAAAATAGTTTTTCTATAATTAATGGCATTGCTACTTCAAATCTGATATCTCATGCCCTGTTGGTATTAGATGCAAGAGACACAAGTTATTCATGGAGGTAAGATTCACCCTTTTCCAATAGCAAAGCTTCTGGCCTTATCTTTGCATTGCTGTAGGTCAGCGAACATTAAATTCCACATGTTTGCATGCAGAGAGCCCACTGCCAATGCAGACCCGAATCATGTCAGCCATATGCCTCAGGCCAGAATAACACCAAGGAGAAAATCCACTTCTGGTGTGGAGAGGAGAAAATGTTTTTCTGACAAATGATGTAAAAGAAAATAATACTGAGAGCTATTTGTAACTGGAAAACACTAAACAAGTCCCAGTGGAGACAGACTGGCAGGCAGAGAGTGGAGGATACATTGCAGAGGTAATTAATTTATTACATAAATCCATCGTTTATCAAGTGGTTATCACTCCATATAAATGTTGTGAGCAAAAAAAAAAGGAACATCAGAGCTTTCAGGAGCATCAACCAGCATCCTTTTGGGAGGGAAGGACCAGTGTAACATTGAACTTCCAGGAACAAGTGACTTATGACATGCTGCATATATTGGCCAGATTTTTCCAAAATCAGAAGGTCTTCCTTTCCCCTACCTTAAAAAGAGAACAAAACAAAACAAAGCCCAAAAAGATCCCCAAGCCCACAAACAGTACAATTAGGGAGAGAGAAAAAAAAATTCAAAATCCTGGTCTTCATAACCCAGTTCCTCCTACATGCATTTCCCACAAACTGTCAACATCCCACAGGAATCTACCCACGTTACACATCACAGCACAATGCTCCCGACAAAGGCATCTCAACCCATGATGTTTCAGGCAGCCTTTCAAACCGCCTTCAGCATATCTAGGTTCACCAGCTCTGTAATTAGGTGTTAAGTTTAAGCAATCCAGGAATTTCTGCAGGGAGATACTTCTTTGGTTGTTCAGCATGATTTATGCCTGCATAGTCTAACTGGAATGAACAAAGTTTTGTCCCATGAAGAAAATGAGACTTTCCATATTTCTAGTAGGCTCCAGTTCAGTGAAGCACTTAAACGTGTGGTCGGGTTCATCCCTATTTAAAATAGCATTTAAACAAGCATGAGTAACTTTCAGTTCCAAGGGGCTGAATGCATGTAACAGCATGCATGCTCTCCTAAACAGGTTTTAAACAACATAAACAACATAAATTATAAAGTTAATCATCATCATCACCATCATCATATCAATATCTACTCTGTTTGGCTTTACATGGCTACATCAGATTTCAGAAGTGAACTATGATAAATTATAAACATAGGTTCTTGCCATAAACAATGCAGGAAAGATAACATAGGGACTAACATAGATCCCTGCCAGTATGGTTTTCTTTGGTACATGCCAGAGTGTTGCAGGGTTAAAATGACCGTTCAAAATGTCTCTTTGATGTGTGATTAACCCTCAGCAAGTGAATATTCCTACTGACCCAGAGAACTGAAGGCTCTGTCATTTATTTCATTTTAGTCTCCAGCATCAAGGGTTAGGACAAAAAAAGGTCAGAAAATATCATTCTAGGAGATCAGGAGGCAAAAGACAAAATATGACAGAATGTAAGACAAAACTATTGGGTTATGTCAGCAGCCAGTTCTACAGATGGCTGCATAGCATGTTTTCAGATGTTTTACTAATCATTACACTGGTACATGTTGAGAGAAGGGATGTTAATTACTCTTCTTGTATTCCCAAATATTTGCCCAGAATGTGAATAACAAGAAATTGGGCAATCGATTCTTGAAGTTTCAGCACCTATCATACCTAACGTAACTCACTAATCTAAACATGCATCTGCCTGTGTTTTCACCACACATACCTTAATTGCCACAAAAACTGATTTACATTGTTATCTCTTAGGTGTATTAGATGACTTCCTGCAGCCCCTTCCAACTTTCAGATGAACTTCAGATACACTATAAGCCAGACAACACACTGTAGCTCTACGGCTTCCAGTGTGCTATTAGGACTGATACTCTGATATTCCCTTTATTTTATTTAATTTACCTTCCTATATATTTCGGTTAACAATTTTGAGAAAAGTATAGAGCCATTAGCATCCAGACCTCAGTAGTGTTCAAGGATGCCTGCTGCACTGCCATAGCTGTAGGTGACTCCAACCATGCTGCGATAAAGAACAACAGGTAGTGCTTACTGTAGTGGCATGACATTCCAGGTGAATTTTTGGCTTTTTTCTAAATCTAATCTTTATTAATGCTTTCTTGTCTTACAAAGAAAAATTGCAATATTTTATTACTGGTTAATTTTCTGAAGTATTCATTTTTGCAGTTGCATCTGAAACAACCAAAACCTTTGCACTTACTATATATTTTATATATATATATATATGGGTATGTACATAAATACAGATATATGCATAATAAAATATGTAGAGGCATATCTAGATTATGTTCTTTTGCCAGGAAATATTCAAATGACAAAAGAGCAAATTTAGTAGTCGAAAGACTCACATATCTCAACTGGTACATGGTGCAATTTTTCCACTTGATCTTTGCTGTGACCTTATGCATACCGCAACATTTCAGGAAATGTTCTGATCTTTCTAGTCAGTGACTGTGAAGAAACATTTTAAAAGAAGGTTTTCAAGCAAATTACCAGTTTCTTATTCCATGGAAATGCAGGGGAGGAGAAAAACTACTCTTAACTTAATTAGTCATTCAACAGTGGTATTACTGATGCATTCATATATCTAATAACTTTCTGCTTTTTATTTGTATGTTAATATTAATGTAAAGCAAATTGAATGACAAATCATAAAAGTGAGAATTTCTTAATGCCTGAGTCATCACTGAATGGACAGAGTGACAACATATGGATGGTCTACCAGAAGGTCTCAAGCCTCTATGCCTTAAGACCTCAAGGTTCATGGTAAGTGATTGAAACATGAAACATCAGGGGCTTTATACAATTACCTCTAAAAAACCAAACTTGCAAACACCCTAAATATAAACACTTATTTTTTAAAAAGCTTTCATAATTTTTAATTGCTTAAAGTACTTTTGCCGTATCTTGAAATGGACCCTTGCCCAGCAGACATGCCTGGGATGAGGATTTGGGGCCAAACATCTCTGTGTTGGCTTCTTGCAGCTCCACGATACACTTAGCATTGTGGGTTCCTATCTCCTGTATCCTCTGACTTTGCCAGCTCAGTTATTACACCCTTGCAAGCTGCTGAACAGGATCACGGGTCTCCTCTCCCCCTTAAACCAGGTGTCTGCAGGCACCAGTGCCTGGTGGGAGGCAGCAATAGGCAGCATGACTTCTGAAGGACAGAAGGCTGAAGACAGGAGGAGAAAGTGGCCAGAACTTGGTTTTCTTTTGCTTCTGTGGAAGTTAGCCCGACTTGTTTGCACTTTTCAGCCTTGCTTCAAAACTATTATTTTAAAAAATGCATCCATTGGCTTTGCAGGTTTTTCTCCTTCTATGAGGCAAAGAGGAATGAAAGCAAAGACCTCAGCCCCACTTGAAAGTAAGGCACCCCTTCTTTTCCATATGCATGCAGTTTTCTTCTTGTGCCAGGACACTACTTGGGAATGTGGCAGAGATGGAGGAGGGGATAAGATGGATGAGCTCCAGTGTAGAGTTCATACCTATATTATGCTCTGGAGAGATGCAGCATTAACTGATAGACAGATATGCTCAGCCCGCGGCTTTCCCATAGTGTGGTCAAGGCTCACAGAAACCCAGCGGGGAGGGAACAGGTTTGGCAAAAAGGAAGTACAGAGCTATTGACCAGGTTTCGTTTGCTTGCTTTTTGTAAAACTCATGGCAACATAAAAAGCCAACATAAATTACAATTACTCATCATATATGCAATTATTAGATAGCGCTGTTCCTAGTTTGTGTCCTAATTGTGGTGCTAGTAATTTCAGATTCTTTTTCAATACAGTATGAGGGACTGCACAAAATCTGCCCATGAAAACAAGCAATGGCCATAAAGGTGTAAAATGAGATAATTACAGTCTGAAACAAAAGAAAAAATGTTAGTACTCAATTCCCTCAATGATAATTAAAACCTACATCTGATGGCCATAACTTAAGTGTCTACTTAGGAACAGAAGCCATTTTGTACCTTGTTAGTCCTAATTTACATTCCTACAATAGCACTGGAATAAAAATACAGACCAGTGACCAAATGGAAAAGTCTGCGTAGTCTTGAAACAAAACATGCTTTGGATTCAAATTCCCTTTGCTGCAATACTGGTTTCATTAGGACTGATCAGCTCTTTGCTTGCATTCAAAACAGGTGCAGAGGCAACCAAGTTCAGGTTCAAGAGTCTCTTGAAAGGCTCTTCAAGCCCACGTACCTTTCTGTGTCTCTGTGGTGTGAGAGCAGTGGACTCTTCAAGCTCTCCTATGCTGCTGCAGCACACCTGCTACTGAAAAACTCTGGTGGGGAAGACAAATAGCAAAGCTGCTTCCATTTCTTGGGTGGAGAGAAGTCTACTGTCAACAAAGTCCTCCACAGAAAGCAAAGGAAGGAAGCTCATTACCAGAGCAGTGCAAAATGAAATGGCAGAAATTCCCGCAGCAGTTTTGTCATCTCTCTTTGGTTAACACAAACAACGAAACTCCAAGCCTTCCCTTTTTTGCTTTCTCTTGAGAAGGTGTGTTTGGAGGGTTCTCCAGGGAGGCTGGAGCCCTTTGAGCACATCAGGGTGGGATCAGATTATAGCAATTGTGGGTGAGCCAGCAGCCAGTCCCCGGGTTGCACTGGCTCCCCAGCCCACCCTGCTTTCACGAAAGGAAGACAGTCAGGGCTGTGCAACAGGGAAGAATAAGGCAAAAGAGCAATTATGGAAGCAATCTCCAAATGATGACATATTGATGTATTTATTTACACTTCTTTTCATAAATTCTGCTGGCCACGTTCCTAATTCCAAAGACTCTGAATATGCAGAACACTTGTTTTCCTGGGACTTGGATACGTTCACCAGCCACGAGTCATTACTTGAAAACCTCTTCACAATTAAGCCTTCATTAAAACTTTTCAGGCTAAATAGCAGACAAATTTAGACCAGGTTCCCTCCAATTTTTGCCAGTAGAAATGCAAGTGACGTGTGTCCTGAGGGACAAGTGATTTGTTGCCAATAATTTAACAGAGGGCTCCTCACTAAAATGTTCTCCCTTAATCTGTAATAAACTGTCAGTGTTTGTGCACACTCCTGAAGTGGACAGGTGAGAGAATGGGCAATCTGTTCGTCTGGGATTTTTTTCTGTCCCCTTTTAAACAAAAACATCTTTAAAACGAATTCATCCTTAAAAGAAGGCAATGCCTTTTACTTTAATACCATTAACTCTGCAGGAAAACAAATGGCTCCACAGAACATTAGCAGCAATCAAAGGGCAAACAATCTATAGTCAGTCAAAATAAATGTAACATGACACAAATCTGCTTTCACTTACAGTAAATGAGTGTATATAGAGATCTACATGGGTAAGTAGGCTTCTCAGAAGGTTCTTCTGGAGAAAACTCATAAAACTTGGAAATGCCAAATAGGTATCTTTATGTCCCACTGTGCAGTTGCTCATAAACTTCATGTACATTTACTGTAAAAGTAACATTGCCACTGATTATTACTGACTGAATGCAAGCCAAATATTTCTTTGAAACAATCACATAAGGAATACATTTGCAATATTTTACATAGCTAAAAGTAACCAATCATAGACACAGTTAAACAAATCCATTTGTTACTGCACTATTTGAACGTCCTGCCATGCAAGGTGTACTTTTCTCACAATACACTAATCTCAGCCACGCTGGCCCCCTTTTTAAAAGTTCTTTTCCTGCATTGTTCTAGTCTAGCAATCGCTCTGCATATTGATGTTTCTGTTCAAATAAACATGCTTAGAAATGAAGTTCCTTGGCATTTCCAGGACTTCAGAGTGTTTTCAAGTGCCCTTCCTAATACCTTTTGCACTTGAGAAAGCCTCGTGTGTAGTTTTGAAGAAGAAATATGAATTCTCACGACATGAAACACATGCCTTGTGAAGAATATAAATTTTGCAACGTGTGGCATAAAAGCCACTCAGACTGTGCTGCTGTTATAGAGAGGGTCACACACTTGTTTCTCTTGAATAGAATATTATTCTGAGTAAGTCACTGTGAATCAAAGGGTCTCCTAAACCAATAAAGTACTGTACAGCAAGCTCAATAATATCAGAACAGTGTTTAAAGAGCTGCAAGCATTAAATAACTGTAACATGGAGACAGACAAATATGTAAGGTGTATATTTAGAGCATTTGGAAACTTTCAGCATGGCTTAATTACATATCAAAGACATTTTAAAGCTGCTTTGCAAGAGTTCTTTATCTTACTGAAAATGAGATTTTTTCCAATAAATTTCTGTTGCCCCTCAGACCAGATCATTGCTGTAAAAATGCATTGATCAAAGAGTATGATGATCATCTTTCCCTGCACCTGACATTTCTACCATTTCATCTGAGTAGGTTTTTCTTTGATTTGCTCAATTATTAGCTCTTTTTATGCCTGTGAGAGAGTGTATGACAGAACTGAAGCTATGCATACTTAGTGACATTCAGCACAGCTCTATCATCCTGTTTTTACACCAGCATAAAATTGGTATAATACAGTGATAAATCAGGCCTGTAACAGCTAATCCTTCATATCTTAAGAAGGCATAGCTACTGTCTGTTTATTTAGGTACTCTTAGTTACTGTCGTACTTGCTCTCATGGTTGCTTTTTGGGTTTTTTTTTAATTAAACTTACTGTTCTGTTTTTCCAGTCTCTTACATCTTGTGGAAGCCTGTGTGATAGCCAGTGTACAGAAGCCTGAGTTCACTTAGTTTTGAGAATATTCATCAGACCAGAGGATTGGGTTTTGCAGATTCACTGTCAGAGGTATCTCACAGCTGTGGCTTACTAAACCCAAATGCCCACATTTGTTCCTCATACAGAAGAAAACAAAACTGAATTGATATGTGTAGCATAAGAAGTCAGTTTTTATAAACCAGATGCAGAAAGACAGTTCTGGCTTCTGGGATGCATGTGTGTACGTACTGAAAGGATACCTCCTATCATGTCAGGTTTTGACGACTGCCGCAGCAGTACATCTGACTTTTTCAGCACCGTTTTGACATCTTGGCTGCCATCACTGTTAAAGCTGCAGTTTTGTGATAGCTGTCAACTACATTTTGCTTTCAGCTGGCTTCATATGTTTTAAAACCAATCCACAGCTCTTGCCATAAGAAGACTTTTGTTTCTTAAGAGGAGAATGGTACAGAGAATGATGCGGGAAGAGAGACATTGTGAATGTTTCCAGGGAGGCTCTCCAGGATGCAATCTCACAGGTAGAGCTCATGATTTACTCTGGATATCTCAGAGGCACCTCCAAAGTAGCTCAAGCCTATCTGTGTCCTATCTATCTGCTGTGGTCTCATGCTCCTGCCCTGCCTACTCGCTTCCATCAGGGTGGGTGGGCTCTTGGCTGCATACGCAGCAAGCAGGGAAATGCATTTCTGCCAATACAGCTGAAAACAAGAACTGCAAGGAAGCATTGGGTTTTATGCAAAGTCAGCTCTGCAGCAGACCCATGCAGCTGACCCCCGGAGCTGGTGTAAGGACACGAGAGAAGTGCATGGCAGGAGTGAGGGACCAGGCAGGGCAGCAGCAACACCAGCTCGGGTTGGCTTAACCTGCCATCAAGCTTCATGGAGGTTATGACTTCACATCTCACTGAGTCCTGATAAGAGGAAGGAGGTCCTGCTCCTCATCCTCTTTCTTCCCTCAGCCACATACTTCCACCCCATTTCCCCCTGGGATGGCTTTAGCAATCAGATAGCCCTGGGGCAAATCAATTTAGAGAATTGACCCAGTGGAAATCTAACACTGCACATAAATAAATATGCAAATAAAAGAACAGTTTACTGCCAGATATGTCAACCTGTCAACTGAGCCAACTCACCCTAAGGCCACACAGTTGCCAAAGCCAATATGAGGAGGGAGGAGGGTTCCTGCAGCTGAGGAAAGCGGCCAGAGGAAAGGGAGCAGGACCTTATTTTTAAGTGGAAGTGTTTGGAGTGGGAGTGCTGGCTTGACAGAAATGCTTTTAATGTGAAGACAACACCTCTGATTCTGGGACACCTCTGGTATGGATGGAGGAGAGTTTAACAGGGGGGCAAAATTCAGAGAGGCAAATTTTAGCTCCTGGAGGTTCAACCACCATGGTTGATCCTCTAATCAGAGGAGGGAGATAGACTTTTCTGGGTGAGTGACTGAGGACACCCTTATCTCAACTGTAATCACAAAGGGAGGCCAGAGACATTGCTTTCTCTGGGGACAAGGCAGCCTTTGTGAAAATCTGTAATAATAATGATTTTCAGCTTGTCTCATCACAGATCTGTACAGTTTTTCATCTGAGGGCCAAAGGTCTGTAGGATGAGCTTTATCCCACTGACCAGTGCTTGCCTGCCTGCCTGGCCTCCTGGCAGCCCCTGTAGAAGTCACCTGTGAGCTCAGGAGTCTGTGGACCACAGGCAGGAACCCTCAGCCTCACAAAACTACACACTTAATTCCCTCCACACAGACAGGGCAGCAGAAATTAAGAGGGAGCAATGATGGTTCTGCACTATTGCTGCCACTGAATTCAAGATAAATAGTTAACAAAATTGTTCTCTTTTTTTTTCAATATGTGTATTTAAAAATGAAGACTATCTCTATTTAAATAAAATGATCCATGTTTTTACCACACACTCGTGATACTTGCCTTGCAATTTCCCCATGACAATTTGTATGATTTATTATGACAAACCACTAGACCTAGTAACAGCAGACACAGATCTTTGGCAGGAAAACATGCTACATATTTTAAAGCTATTTTACACATTTCCAGTCTGATGCAAGGTAGACAGAAAGCCCCCAATGTTTTTCTAAATGGATAGGGTCTTGATAAGAAAACCAAACATCAATTTTCTGAGCCACTCATAGTAAAAATAAAATCGAAATAAATTTTTTTTAAAAAGTTTCTTAAATATTCTCCAAATAAACTGTCATGTGTTGCTATCACAGAATTTCACCAGGACTCAAGAGTTCTGTTCAACTCTATTTTTTTGCATGACCAGTCTTTTGTCTTCTAGTGTACATGAATTTGCAGGTTCAGCTACAACATTTCTTCTGTTACTGAATTCAGAAAGAGAGCTCTTTAAGCAATCTTGCCTGTTATAAGCATATTCTGAAATACTTTAATTGCCTATTAATTAAACTAAAGATTTCAGGATTGCTTTGCACATGCAGTGTGCAAATAGTTTCAGTTCTCTATCCTTAATAAAATGCTGAAAATTTTGTGTGTATGTGTGCATAGGAGCAAGTGAGCAGTGACTCCTAAATTGGTAACATTTGGAGAGTAAAAATGTGGAATGTTTGTTTCTGCTTTGTGAAATTCATGTTTCAACAATCCTATCTCAGATGCATATAGTCTGTCCATATAGTTTACCTCAGCTGACTCATCACCTGTGAAAAGCTCATCACCTGTGCTACTTGCTAAAACATTAATAAATAATACATATGTGGAAATTAGTTACTATTAATGCATCAGACATTGCTAAATTAATGTTTCCATTATACAGAAGGAATGTATATAGTTAAGATTATTTAACTGTAAAAAGAATGAGTATTTGAAGTTGCCAATGACATGTATCACACAACATGATAAGAAACAATAAACAAAAATCAGACTGAAAAAAAAAAGAGGAAAGGATACATTTCCCTAC
>NW_010183358.1:30292-43527 GCF_000695765.1 Mesitornis unicolor
TGGAACTTTGGAGCTTTTGGAAAATTCTTAACTGATAGACACTCAAACAAAATGTTTTACTTATTCAAGATTTATTATCCAACATTAGTATGAAGACAGACCCAGAATGTTACGCAAGCAACTCAGTGAAACTTGCAGAATACAGCATGATCTTATTCACTCTGTATTAAATGTCTGCTCAATGCCATAAACACACAAGACCCGTGCTTCATTTCAAGTTCGGCTGGATAATTCAGGGCAAATAATTTCATCTCCTTGTGTCTTCATTTTCTCCTGAGGATAATACCTTGATCCCTGTGTTAAAGGATACTGGGATGTAGTATTGAAACTGTTAAATGTTTGATTATCCCTTCTTGAGCATCACTGTCTTGTCTTAGAACAGCACAGAAGAGAAATGATGAACACACACTGCTGTCCAGCTTTCTCTGACGCTGCTGACAAAAAGGAATTTTGCTAGTTAAAAGGTGCTGCTCACTGACACACCAAACACTAGGAGTGAGATTCTAGTTTCATTAAAGACGATGTGCTTTTTGCGATCATCCTTGATGGAGTTGGGTTCCATTTGTCTTTGGTGAGATTCTGCATATTGCTTCATTTCGAACTACACTTATCATGTATTTCACTAACGTATCAAGCTGTAAGGCAAAAGAAATCTTCTCTGGATGAATGTTACACATGAAGAAGGCTATGAGAAGCAGCCCTTTTATCCAGGAAGCTGAAGGGTCACAGTCTGGCTTAAAATTTACAATGGAAGTAAAACAACAACCTAAATTGTGGACATTATTACAACTCTAAAATATACATCTTTGTTCTATATCTGAGTTTCCATTGAGGTATCAGATTTGTAAAGTGTTGCCCAAGAAGAACAGGGAGCTTATTGCTACTCCCTGCTTCTGTTTTTCTCAAGCTGCAGCAATCAAATGAACAGAAAAAGTCATTTGTACTAGGTGGAGTAAATATCTGTTAACATGCATGCTGATTTTATGGTGGAGTAGAAAGAACATAGCTGTAACCGCTCACTGAAGAACACCCTTAAACTTGCATTTATTTACATAGCATCTATGGCATTTAGCTGACTGAAGAGAATTGATTAGCAAGAAGGCTGTTAAACAGCACTCCTATAGCAGGCACTGCACTGAGGATTAGAGGTTTATTTCACTAATTGGTGCCCTCCTGTAGTCTTTATGAGTCAATTCTAAAAAATAAAGGAGCACTCTGAACTGTGTTTAGAATAAAAGCAGAGTAATGCTTTTCACTGTACAGAAATCCCATAGCAGAGCTCTTTCAGAAATAAGTTTAAGATTTTCCAGCCAGATTAGCCTTCTCTGGTGAATTCTTGCTTGCAGCCCTATATCCTTACTGTGCTGCTATGGCAAACCCCGGATAGTGTGGCATGCTGAAGACCAGACCTGTAGCTGCCATGGTAGGCATAATGTGACCTTAATTGTTCACCATGGCTTCCTGGGAATAGGAGCCACATGCCTTTGTGAGAGCAGAGCCCTGCAGCAGCAGCACACACAAGCACAGCTTCCACCCCATGAAAGCACCAGCACAGAGGCTCCTTGTAATATCACCTCTGTGGAAGTACAGTGTGTGCACTGGCAGGTTTGAACAACGCCATGGGAGTGTGGTGGCCGCAGTGAGGTGGGAGCTGGGGAGCTCCAGGACACCCATTGAGGAGCAGGCATCTCTTGAAGATGAATTAAACCTGCACAGCAAGGACTAAAGAGGGAAAGGGGTTTCAGCGAGTTCCTCCTTACCTTCTGAAGGATGTTTTGTCATGAGTAGGCAGAAATAAGGTTCTCATCTCTGCTGTTTTAATAGTAATCTGAAACAAGGAGGTGTGCACGCTGTACCCTGAAGAGCAGTGTTAGTACTAACTTGATGGGCAAAAGGGCTGGCTACCTGGCTTCAGCCAGCTCCTGGAGGTTTCCAGGGCATGGAGAGCACCACTAGAGGGCTCACAAAGTATTTAGAGGGTGATTGTATATGGTATGTGAAAAATATTCCTATTTTACTTTCCATTCCTCCATTTGTACATGCAATATATTTTGGAAATGAACTTGCTAAAGTGTGCCTTTACTTTAAAGTCATCTTCACAGACTCTCACAGGCTCATCTCCACATGGGAACACTACCACTCTCTGACGTCTCCTATGTAAACAAGCCTTCCATGTAAAACAGCTTTGGCTTGATCATTCTTCTTGTTACCCAGTACTGGCCAAACAGAGGCAGCCATTCAGCAAAACAACGACTGCCATTACCAGCGCTTCCAGAGAACTGGACATGTTCAATGCATCAGGTAGAGCAATATCAGTGTATAACATATAACAGTGCTCCAGAAACAAAAGAAAAATACTGTAACTTCCTCTTTCTACATACAAATTAACCAAAAAAAAAAAGCTTTAGTAAAGCTAACTGGAAAGAAGTCAGACACAACTCTAATATTTGTACCTTCCCCTAGTAGAGGATTCATAAAAATTCTGGGAAAACAGGCTGTCAGACATATGAAGATTTTGTTATATTGCTTATGGGGTCAGAGGGGTTGGCCATCCCTACAATAAGGTATGAAAGCTGTTTGTGGCAACTGATAAATAGTGCTAACTATCTCTAAAACACACTTCCTCTTAAGGATCAAGATTTACCTTTGTCGATGGGGAAGAATACAAAACTAGTATAACGGGTTTTCTTCTCTCCCCTCCCCCTTACCACCCATTAGCCCTGAGGACCTTGTTACAACATTTGTGTTGAGAGTAGAAATGTTCTAATATATAGTTCCAAACTAAAAAACGTGAAGGCAGTAATCACGGGAATATTTCAATGCTAACTAAAATGAATTTCCTTCTTTTTTTCTATTCTTTCTTTTCCCTTTCCTCTCTGAAAGAGGCTGCCAAGGGAATTATTATGATTACCCAGCATGTTTTGCAGATGGTTGGCTGCTGCACAGGCTTCTCGAGAGAGGTCAAGATCCTATAGCATCCAGCTTGGATGCTGCCCTCCACACCAGCTGAGCTATGGAAGTCCTTAGTCAGCAAAGCTTTTGCTGACATGCCTAATTGAAATCTCTGGGACAAGTCACCTCCTCAAAGCTGGGATTGAAGCACTTTCCTGAACTGGGACTTGATTCTACTCTCCTATTAAATCCAACGGAAATATTCCATTTTTCAGGAATGAAAGTTGAAGGGGATTTTTTTAATGTATATATTTATATATACTTACATATATACACAGATGTATGTATACACATAAAAGCTGCAACTTCGATGTGTTCAGAAGCCATGTTCAAGGATGTTCTCAGGAGTTTCAGCTAAACCTCAAAAATTTTCTTCTCAGAGGTACTAGAGACATGGACATTGGTTGCATCATGCCAACTGTGTGAGGACAGGGAGCTTTCCTGCCTTTTGGCTTTGTTACATGGCATACAGACAAACAGTTCAGAGAGCCCATAGTCACAGGCAGGTGGGAGCAAGGAGGCTGTGTGTTTATTTAATCTGTAGCCATTTAGTAAATAATTGATAAATTCACCTTTCTAGTACCACTCCACAGTGAAGAAGAGAAAAAGGGGCAATACAGACCTAATGCTCTAACACCCACTTTTAGAGTCTCTCGCTTTCCATACAAATGCCGACGATGTGGACAGACTGTATTTAGCCCCGTCTCCAGGACTCAACTCATTAACAATCAAAATAGGAATAGCAACTTCCTCAAAGACTCTGTTTGGTTAGGATACTCACCTCCTCTCCTCTTTTTAAAGAATGAAGATGACACAACAAATCCAGACTTTCAACTCTAAAGAAAGGCAGAGAATTAGTTACTGCAGGTTGTCTAGGGACCAACCAGCACACGTGGCTGATAGGAAGACTGTGGAAGTGGGTCAGGAGCAAGTGTTGCTGCTTGTACTAAGACTTTGCTACTGCCCAGGCACATGTGCTGGGATGGCAACAATTCCAGCTGCCTAGAACTTGGGAAAGGGCTGCGGGGCTTTTGCCCTGGTGGAATACAGACAAACAGTACTCTCTCATTCAAGATCCACAGAAGACCAGAGCATTACTCCGTTCTCCCTCACACGCAACTCAAAAGAAAATTCCTGAAAATCTGTCTTCATTACAGTATCATCACCCTTCAGGACAGGAATGTGTTTCCGTGACGCATCTGTTTCACAGGGCAAACGCATGAGGTGAATACGTTGTATAAACAGGCTGAGATTTGCAAAGCCACCTTGATTAAAAAGTAGATTTTCACATCCTTTAGGTACCTAGAATCTCTGCCCGCGTTATCTGAACTGCGCCTACATAGGTAGTCCCTGCAAATATAGAGTCTTACAAGTCTGGGTTTCAGATTTATTGTTTAAAGTTACTTTGAAACCAACGACTTACAACACGGATGTATCTGCTCATCTGTTTCAACAAGTCATAGTTCTTAAAATCTGGGGTTGTAGAAATCTTAGATTTCTAAAATACAAATAACATATTTAAGCCAAATATTGAGGGATTCACTATAGTTTATTCTGAGGTGGGCTTTTTAATTTTAAATATTTTTCACAAAGATGCATACCACTATTTAAATATGGTTAGGTTAGCATAAACTAACAAAAGCAAAGAAATCGTAAGCTAAGATTGATGATACATCCCTAACTCATGCTGTTGTGCCTAATTATTGCAGGACTGCCAACCAGCTCATGATAATTACATACTGCAAATAGAGTGGTGGGGAGTGGGGGGGGGAGCGGAAATAATTGTTTTGGGTTCATATTGCTTTCACTGAACTTTACTGGCATGTTTGATTCATATCTCCTTTTTATGTTTTGAGCTCATAGAGCCTGCAAACTCAAATACAAACCTCCTGACGGATCAGGAAGAACAAGGCTGATTTTCCCTCTAGACTCCTGTCTGAAGCACAACAACAATCTTGTTCCATTTATTACCACGAAAACATGCTGTTCGTGCTTCTCTTCATGAACCACTCTTGGCCAGCCTCGTTATTTCGAGAAGAGACACCAGCCAGTCTTGCTTCTGCTTGTAGACAGCGTATGAGAAAATGCAGGGGCTTTGAAGAGCATGGGGAAAGAGCTGTGTTATGCACAGTGACCGCAGGTTTCTGTCAGTCTCATTTTTGCAGTTTCCTAGAGTTCAAAAGCAGACACTTCTTTCCATTCTCTTACTGGATATGAGTATAGTTTCAATCCCAGAGCAGCAGTATCTAGAGAGGAGTTTAATAATTTTTACTCTCTCATTTTACACTCATATGTCTTTAACCCAATTTAGATGGTCAAAGCACTCTGGGACAGCGATTTTCATTCACTCAATATGTACATGGTCCCTAGCATTACAGGGTCCCACTCCAATGAAAAACTTTAAGTGGTTCTCTGATATAAATGCTAAATAATTGATCACAAATCCCTAAATCATACAATGCAATGTAATTTATCCCCCCGATTTTGTTACGTTATTATTTATATAAGTATACAGTACTGATATAAGAAGTTTGTAATGAAGTCCCAGAGACACTTTGATTTAATGTGGTTACAGGGACTATCATTGCAAGTGGCAACAAATAGCTCTAATGGATTTTCTAGTACCTTGTTTTCATCATCCATAATAGACTCTCATCTGCACTGGTCGGAACTGTAGGACGCCCATGTCTTCTGCATCCAGACTTTAACAAATCTATATTTTATGGCTCTCCAGTAAAAGTAATTGCAGGTTTTATAATGTCTGTGTACTACTCTGACTGAAAGCAATCCACTTAGAGACTTCCGGAAAGTTGAGGTGTTTTGGTTACAAATGCATGAGCTGAGACAAGCTCTGGTTGTGCAGCTGGCCAGTTACCAGCTTCCTTTTAATGATGGCGCACCTCAGAGATCTAAGTTGCTTTTCCTTCCCTTATGTCAAAATTAAAGAAATTTTGGAACATGAGGATTTTAACGTGAAAGGATCCTGCCCCTGAGTTTTATCAGTTCAGAGGAAGTGCAGAAACCTGGAGGCCAGTCCAGAAGCTGCTGAAAGCTGGAACCGCCAGTGAGAACAGCGCAGCCGCTCACCCTCTTCCCATATCAGACCCTTCAGCTGCAGCTCACAGGTGACCAAAATCAGGAATCAATTTTGACTCACTGTCTGACCTCAAATTAGCTTTCAAAAGCTGTGCAACAGTTCTTGATAATCTCACTGTAGAAAAGCAGGAACTAAGGCAATTGGAGAAAAACAAAATCACTACTTTTTTTTCTTATTTTTATGTTGAATGACAGAGTAATTATACTGTCTACCTAAAACTCGAGGGCTCTGCCAAACATTTATACCTACACAGCCCTCCACAGGGCTGCCTCCTGCCCCCATGGTAACAGCCAGCCCTGCAGTAAGAACTTGGCCCAGGAAGCAGGAAAAGGTAACAGGGAAAGTTGTTGGTTTTTTTTAAAGACACAAATGCCTTCTAAATCCTGGGTCTGTCATTTGAACCTCTCAAGACCAAGAATAACTCGGTCCAAATGTTAACAGTATCTTTTTACTGTATGTGATGAATGGATTAATCCTGCTATTATCAGAATAATTAATCTTGCTTGACACGCTGGGCAGACAATTCAGCATGCTGAATTCCACAGACATGGAAGTGCTTTGTAATATTTTGTTATCCTTTCAATGTATAATTAATAGAAATAGGAGGGAATCCAGGAGAATCAGTCAGCATGAAAATAAGCAGAAAACAGAAAGTTAATTTGTCTGGAGTTGGGTCTCGGTTATTTCAATGACACTATCAATGGAAAGGAAAGTCCTCAACTGGGGGATGGACAAGATCCAGTTGCAGCTGGCAAGGACACAGATGCCACTTGCTAAAATATCTGAAAATACTTTTTGTCATAACATGAATTATACGCTCTTAGTGATGAGTCTAATCTAAAAATGTCGTTGTTTTCACAGTATAGCCCTTGACTGGACTGCTCCAGATGTATGAACCAGAGATAAAAGGATAGCCAGCCTAAAACCTTGGCATTGTCAGGCTCCCAGAAGCAGCCATTCAACCTGGAAGCCTATGCATGGCTGAGTAGGAAAAAAAAAGTATTCTTAAGTTTCATGTGTAGGCAGCAGGAGAATACCTGTACTAAGCTTGTCATTTATTATTATCAGAATAGCACCCCAAAATTACAGACTTTCCTTGACCATTCTTCCTTTAACTCTAGGAAACCATGTAGATTAAACAGTTATTTCCAAACACTGTATTTCTTGGTGTAAAATTAATTACGTCACCTCCCAGCACACACATTTTATCTTCTTACACGGTTTTTTTTTTTCCAGGTTAAATACTCATTCTGAGGCTGCACAGCTGACCATGCAAAATTGGTTGCATGCTTGGTTCAGCTCACTACTTGGAAAATTAGTAATGCTCTGCTTGAAGCTCCTACATGGACCAGTGGTGATTGCCTCTCTGCTGCAACCTTCACTTGGTCTGGAAACCACTGACCTGCTGTGGTTCAGAAGCTGTCCTCAGCAGGGCAGGCACCAGCTCATGCTTTGTTGAGAGACAGCAAAACTTTTATTCCTATTTTAAGAAAATAAGTGTGGCACTTCAGGAAGAGCTGCTAAATTATACCTTCATTTTGCAGCATCCCCAGCTGCGGGATGTGGTTCTGTGTCATTTCAAATTGCTCAGGAGAAACTGCTTTGCCTAATCACACCTTTCCTGTTCATGCCCAACCTTTTCAACAAAGATTTGAGGAGAGGGGAGATTCAGGAGAAGAGGGGGAGTTGCTATTTTACTTTGTTTTTTCCACTATCTCCATTCCTTTTGTATTCCTTGTCTCTAAGAAAGGATAAAAAATTTCTCAGTCACAGTGAAATAAGATCTTGTACCTATATATTTTCTATACTATGTAAAGTTTATTTGCAAAATATGTTTCCTATATATCTCAATCTGAAGATTCAAAAATCATTATACATTGCTTTCCAAATCCTACAGCTCCTCAATTTCCAGAGATCTCACAATGTAAACACTACTAGCTACAAAAAATAAAATTGAAGAAAGTCAGTACCCTTAAATCAGATATAGCTTTCTGCAGCAGAGCAGAAATGGATATTTTTTTAATTTTTTTTTTCCCTCAGTGCTGACTTGGGCATTAAAACCTTTCACCTTGCTGGAGTTTGGCAAAGGAGAAAGGTGACGGGAAGGACAATACAATCACTTCTGGACATCTACCACCTTCTTGCAGAGAGATAACCAAACAAGGTAGTTAATGGAAAATTAGCAGCTGTTATTAATACACAGACCCTTAATTATTTTCTTCCAAGCTAAGACAAAAAGAACAGATTCCACAATCTATATAGCAGGTCACAGATCCTTAGGTGAATGGCAGGATCTTGAAAAGGATTCTCACGATCTCTGTAGCAGATCTCTGTAGCACTCAGCTGCTGATGCTTACATCAACCTTATCTTCTCAACCTAACACTGTAATTTTCCCTCAGCCACCATGTCTCTGTCATCAAAGATGGCCTTTAAGTCAGCTCTCACAAAAATACACAAAGGAGGGTCATTGCTGACCTTTCAAAGCTTCCCAAAAATCAAAAGCATTTTGCAGCTGCAAGGTCTACCAGACACTATACAGGGTTTAGACACTTTATGATTAGAGATCATCAGAGGTTTCCTAGAGGAAAACTTCATCAACAGCAAGAGATGAACTGAAACCCCAGACAGTGTATACTCAGTGGGCATTACAGAAGACATGGTTCACATGGACTCTGCCTGGACCCTTGGCACATCTCCAGGGACTTCTGTGCTTACAGGAGTTTCTTGTGCTTTCAAGATGTGCTGCTTGGAGACAGTCACCCAAGGAGCCAAATGGAAGGTCCTGGGGCTTTTGATCTAACTGAGCTCAAGCTCTGCATCAGAGGGTTGGGAAATTTCTGAAACCTTTATTTTAATGGTGTCTCTCTGGATGGCCATATGGTTTCCCATGGGAGCAGAGCTAGATTCTAGTACTCTTCTCCAGAGCAGTGGACATGTTGGTTGAGCCAGCTGGTCTGAGGCTTGGCACACTCTCAGTCCCACCATGAAGCAGTCTGCAGAAGTGTGCTGTGAGGAAGGGATAGAACTGGGAGCACAATCACCAGCTGCAGAAACAGACCCATTCTTCAGCAGCAAGGATCACAAGATCCGAGTCCAGGTTTGCTAGTACCCTATTTCAATCATTATACCACCATTTTTCCAATTGGCTCACAACGTCAAAACCTTTGTTTCTGTTTGACTCATAAATATGGTGTAAAGTTTATGTCTGAGTTTTTTAAGGAGCTTTTTGCAAACTAGAAATCCTGTGATTTCAGCTGTGGCAGTTGCAGACTAACTCAGCCACTGCAGGCTACAATATTAACTTGATTTTCTGCACTCATTTAGCTGTCTCTAGCTAGTATTTCTCATTCACGTACTGTTTAATTTGTAACAGGACTACCCTTCAGTTTATTTGCGTACAGGACTAGCCACAATAGGGCCCTATTTCATAATTGTGTTGAGGTAACATCCAAGGCTCTCAGCTAGAAGCAATAATAGTTGACATGACACAACCGTGCTGAGTCACACCTTTTTGAGGGACACAAGAGCATAGATAAAAACAGCCACAGACGGCAAAGACTCCCTTCTGAAAACAGTTTCTGGTAACTCACTCAAGTCAGTGGACATAAAGAACAATAGCACAGCTGTTAGATAAATGGGTTGCTTACAACTGCACATAGAAAACCTAAAAATTCAGCAACAAACCAATTCGCCTTTACTGCATGAGTGGCACAGGACCTGCAGTTTCAATAATGCTCTGCTGGGTCACGTAAAACCTGTGGAGAAAACACAGAGAGGTCTGGCATCCATTCATTCCTCCATCTGTCTGAGGGCAGCTGGGAAACTGTCCCAATCAGCCCTCAGACTCAGGGATACTCTAATGCTCCAGCCAGTGCCAGTGTATGAGAACTCTTACATGACCAACATGTTCACAAGCCTCGATTTGCAATGAATGCCTTATATCATCTCTCATTAACAGTTAAAATAAAAAGCTCTATTTTTTACAGCTGTTTCAATCAGCCCTGCTCCTAGGATATATGTTCTCAAAATAGCGAAATCACAGATCATCAGCACCACTTCTGGATCATCTCATCAGACTATGACCATACCCAGCACAATCCTTTTTACCAGGAATTTTAAAACTGTTTTCTACCACATTCTAGTGGCATCAGTAACACACAGCTCCACGTAAGACAGTGGAGAGCATATTCTGAAAAATACGTGGTGTGTACTAAAATCACATCAGTAGAGACACATCCAAACATAAAGCAAAGACATCATGAGCCTGGAACTACTGTTCTTTACCTAGGGTTTTGTTTTGGGTAAAGATTTTTTGTGTTCCTGCACTAGATAGTCCTAATTTGTTATAACTTAAAAAAAACCCCAACAACCTAGGAATGAAAGAATTAGATTAAGTCCTTCCATTTAGTTAATTCCCATGATCTAATATTCCCCTCGTGTTCGAACACAGCTCTGTTCTCTGCTGATGACGTTAGGGCTGAGGAAGTCTCTCAGAAGGTGGTTTCAATTCAAGGCAGAGACCACTTAGTTCCCCAAAGTATACTCAGTTTAGTGTGCTTGTAGGTGAGCCAGAAACTGTAATGAAAACACTTAGGAAATCAAGTCCCCTTGGATATAGATTATCAATAATGTTCTTGACAAAGTAGAAAACAGTTCAGAAAACTGTGTCTCACCAACTTGTACTGTAATGTTTTAGTGCAGTTGCTGTGGATCTCATTTCTAGCAGCATCTTGAAGCAGCAATCAATACTTGCCCAGGGTATGTTTTCCCTTCCATTTATTCTGTTATCCAGCCAGTGGCTACAACAATCATTTAAGATCAACTAAGCACTGATATGTTGCTAACAGTAAGTATCTACTGTATGAGGAACAAGGATCAAGAGCCTTCCATGCTGAATACTACAGAAGAAAAGATGCCCTGATACCCATTGCTATAGCATCTGAGGAAATGTTGCATAAAATGAATAGCAACAGAAAAGTCATCAGTGGACTTCTTCCTTTCTCATCCTGCAAATAAAAATGGTACCACAAAGGCAGTAGATACTAAAATGAAATGGACTATCTATCAAGTAGGCTGAGCTTGAATGGAGCAAAGAAGAGAAGTAAATATTTTAGCAACATGGGGATTAGGGTTTTGTGGCAGCCAGGTAAAAAGGTTGATTTTGTGGGAATGACTCCTGGCATGTGCTCCTGTTGTTTTTCTGTTGCTCTCTATTTGATATTTGCCAAAAATGTCGAAGTACATGATGTAAGATTTTGGTTTATGTCCATGTATTATGAAGGAAGTAAAGCAAATCAATCCATCAATTCAGTGGCTGATGTTTAACCTCCTTTCTCCCCTAAACTTTTGTATGTTTACTTCTCCTGCACTTCCGAGAAACTGCAAATTGTCTCATCCGCAGGAAATACAACAAACCTTAAACTGCAGAAACAAAAAGCCTTATTGAGCATTTGGGAAATCTTCTGAACAACACTGCCCATCTCCTGCGGCAAAACATTGCAGCAGAGACAGACGCAGTACTGGTGGAAACAACTGGCAAAGGGATATTGCAGAATACATACGACTGTAGAACCCAATGTGACTGTTTCTCTGACTGGAGGAGCTGAGCACAGGAACACACTGAGAAAAGCACTACAATGCACTGGATGGGCCAGCATTACTGAACACGGAGTAGCTGCAAGAACAGGGCATATGCAGCAAGAGAAAAACAAATGCATCATCTAAAATAATGAAGCTAAGTTAAATATATGTTCACTGCTTTCGGCTAACTGCTAGACATTAGTAAAGAGCAGCTATCCTTGTGCCTGAAGTCAGTCCAAGTTTTTGTTTTTCAGGTACTTATTCACTGAGACCTCAGAAGAACATCAAAAGAAAAACATCTGTATGGTGAAAGATAGAAGATGTTGGACTGAGCAAAGCAGCTTTCCTTGGTAGCTGAGGACAAGGAAAGGACTCAGACAAACAGACTACCATCACTTAAATTGGAATTATCCAAGATGTAGCAATAATGTTCAGCCAGTGGCTGCATTTGTATACCCTTTTAAAAGGGAAACTTATTACACAATGATTCATCTAGGTAGCAAACTCATAAACAAACTCTAGACCTTGCCTACACTTGATTTCTTGGCCCCAGGTTTCCCATCTCATGTTGTTTGTTTTTTGCAGCAGTGGCAAAGCTAACATGGATAAGGCCCCTAGGATGGTGACACCTTCACCAAACGACCGCTTCTCCCTGCCAGGAATGGGACAAGGCACCCTGTGACCCCCATGAGCACTCGCACCCTGCGAACAGGCTGGTGCTGCACAGGGTGCTGCACAGGTGCATTCAGAAGGAGGTCTGAGAAACATTCCTGCCACCCTGCCTTCTCCCTTGCTCTCACGTGAAGCAGGAAAGGGAGGATGAAGCTGCATTATGGTGGTTCAGGTCGCCTCCCATGCCACCCCCAGCACAGGGAGCAGCAGCTGGAGGACAGCAAGGAACAAAGACTGCTTCACACTTCCCTGCAGGAGAAGGAGTGGTTGCCAGGTGCAGGGCTCTCCCTTCCCTCCCCTTGCACTCACACCAGCACTGTAAGCCCATGCAGAAGCTCCTTGCACCCTCTTAGTCTCCAAAGCAGAGTCGTGTCAGACTTGCCCAAGAAAAAGGGTGCAAGCTCTCCTGCCAAGGCTCCTCTGGGACATGTGCAGCCCAGGGTCCCAGCAGAAGACAAACCTGAACTCTGCCATTGCAGCAGCACAGAGACATTGCTCTCTGCAGCAACGCGGTCTGAGCCATGTGAATTTTGTCTGTGTGATTTCTTCCACCTTATCATCTGATCTCTAGCCCACAGTCAACTGCACCTTAAGGGTTACAGGTGAGGGAACGAAAAGTGCTTTTGTTCTCCCTTTGCAATCCTCCTTCTTCCCACCTCCCAGCCTCCTCCCTCACCTGAATCAATCCAAAGTTACAGAAGCAGAATCACAAGTTAAAGAGCGAAAAATAGGGAATATGGAAAAAGCCTGTCATAAAATGAGGTTACTCATACCATCATGAGGAAGCAGGGTGATTATGCACACTTTACACAGAAGGATAGAAACAATAGGATTACTCACACAATCTCAAACTCTAATGAGGCGCATCAGTTACACTCCCACAGCAACTTGGAGAAAGAAGAGTAAAATCTACTGGTTTAGCCTAATAAGGAC